>NC_136910.1:28756363-28926256 GCF_949606895.1 Notothenia rossii | reverse complement strand
AATCCATGATATGGCGTTTCACCACCGCAGTATCTGCCGGTAGAATCTCCCGCATGAGCTCAGCCCTCTCCTTCTTTTTTTTTTTAGCAAATTGTTTTTTTAAAGCTTTATACCCAAAATCAGCACTTTTGAAACAGGAAGTGAAATTGAGGGATATGAGGCATGGCTAGAATGGGTGATCTGTTTGGTATTTTGAGCAAAACACTTCATAGACATGTTTTTTATATTTTTTTATATATCTGAGACCTATGCTATGGCCTAAAAATAGATGACACTTTAAGTATAACTTGATGCCAATACATTTTTACTTTTACTTAGTTTGATTGCAGGACTTTTACTTGTAACAAAGTACTTTTAAAATTGAGTATTGCTACTTTTACTTAAGTACAGTCTGATTATTCTTCCACCTCTGTGTCACTGTGATTTTACCTTTTCAGTTTTCATCACTCTCCAAAAAGGACCTGAATGCCAGGGACTTCCTACCCAAGTCCATAATCTCTGCTGTGACCCGCAAACGTAAGAAAAGCCTGAGCACCCACCTGCAGGACGACAGCGCCGACGAGGACTCCGAGCATGAGCCCGTCAAAACCAGCAACTACGGGGGAGGACAGGAGGAGGGGGGGGAGGAGGAAGCGGAGAGAAGGAAGGAAGAGGCGGCCATGGGAGAACATACCTTCCCTAAAAAAGAAAAAAGGGTTGAAGAGGAAACGGCGGTGAAAGCTAGAGAGACCTCTGAGGGAAACCATTCTGTGGCTGCAGAGGAAGGGTCTGAACAGGAAGTGGGGAGTGGAGCAGGAAAAGCGGCAAAACATTTTGAAAAGGATAGTAGGCGTAGAACCACCCCGCCTCGAAATGTGCCGCAGCTTCGTCCAAACAGTTTCCACTGCCAACACTACCAGACCACCTACCCAAGACCCCCAGCAGAGTCTTCTTCTTTCAATGTGAGGCCTCACAACCAGGCCAGAGGACTTCCCATAGTCCCTTTCTGGATCCGCCCCACCCGGCTTCCCAGCCTCTACCAGTCTTCAAGCTTTTATGGGACCCAGCAGCCCGACTGGAACCAGTCCGCTCCGGTCCACTACAGGAAGACGAGAGGGGAGAGGACCAGAGCTGTGTCCATGAATCTGGACCTGGAGCTGGGCAGGGGGGAGGACAGGGTGAGAGGGTGGAGAGCAGAGAGGGTGGAGGTGATCCGGGTCATTGAGGGACCACCGGGTCAGGTTGCACGTGTTGGGGTTCCTCAGGGATTAATTGTAGGTCCTGGGTCAATTCAGGAAATCGATTCTCCCCCTCACTCTTCCTCGTCCTCACCTGCTGCTCACCCTGTGGTCCTGAGGAGGTCGGGTTTGGCCCCCCGGGACAAGACGAGAGCATGGCGGCGTCACACGGTGGTCGTTTAACCGTCTCATCCACTAATGGATGCACCCCCCCTTTACTCACAACACTGGAGCGCCTGTCACTGCCTCCACACACAGCATGTTCTTTTAGGGGTCTCTGATATTATTAGCAGCTGTAGAGTTTCATTCCAAAATGATATCACCGTCAATTAAAACATGTGAAACCAATAGGATTCACTATTCAACTCAAATCGAAGCTATGCATCTTTAACCCTTTACCTACAAAATAACTGTAGATTGTATTATCGTATATCGTTATACATTTCAAAAAAAACATTAGGGCTGAAAAAGGTGAGCTGATTTAGGAAAACTACACATCAAAAAAATCTGATCACAGTTCTCAGGGAAAAAGTCTGTGTGGTGGGATCCACACTACTGTCATAGATAGTTGCGTTACATTACATTAGATGTCATTTAGCTGACTTGCATACACTTCAACCCAGCAGACATGCCACAGAGCAATTGAAGGTTAAGCATCTTACCCAATGTCCGCCTATACTGGTGAGGGTTATATATAATACTGTATCTGACAAGCTAACATGCTAACAAAAAACAGCCATGCTACTGTTTGTCAGTCACAATAGATATTGCTAGGTAACTTGCTAATTTTCAGTTAGCTTGGTCGCTAACAGAACAATAAGTTCATACAGTTGTTGAGAAGAGGTTGACTTAAAGTGGAAAATGCCCCAGCCGATAATCTTAGTTTATGCTCCTCAGCTTTTCTATCATCCTTATGACCATCACCTGAAGGGTCACCAGTGAGAATTCAAGGATTTAACAAGTGACTCCACAACAATTCCATTGACATGGCCAAATATTGCTGTTTTAAATGCTGGTCAGACAGGGGCTTTACAACAATATAACTAGATACACTTGTTTCCTAAAGTAGTTTAATTGAATGATTCTTGGGAAAATGTGGCAAATTATATCTTTAGATGAAGTGAACGGAGTGATGAGAGATATACATATCAAAAAGAATAATGCAGTGAATTGCAGAGCAAATTTATCTGTCTTTTCAAATGTATGGCTAGATATATTCCAGGGAAGTAAAACCTCTAAAATTACAACAACAAAAAAACATACACTAATGAATAACAGTGACCATTTTATTAAAGCATCTCTCAAGAGATTCTGATTGGAACAATCTCAATCGTTTACAGTGCTGTTCCTAATACAACCACTAGCTGGTGCCAAAGTAAGGAGTCCTAAATCCTACACATAGTGGCATTATTATATATTTCTTAAACATTTTTCTGGAATGAAACCCTTAAGTTGTAAATGTAAAAGAGGTTTGAAATGAGAAAAAGCCATAAGAGATGATTGAAATGAATCTCCTGCTGACTCACCAGAAGACACTCGGCCACAGGTCTTATGCAAAGTGCTGTACATGCTGCTGTCTTCCTATGATGTCCTTGACAATACCCACATGGGCAAAAATAACCTATTCAACCAACCTGCCGCCCTGAGTTCAGCTCAGTGACTCAGAGGAAGCTTCAGTTTACTGCTCGACCCTTTAAAGCTCTTCCAAAGCCTCCTGAGGTCCTGCAGGGACCCCAAGTCACCCCCCTGGATGATGGGACTTGGGCATTATGCCAAAACGTCCATGGACTAAAACATGTGTGCATGGGGTCAGTGATATTTCAGTTAGTACAAATATGCTAAGTGTAAGCCTGTCCTGCTGGTGTGTGTGTGTGTGTGTGTGTGTGTGTGTGTGTGTGTGTGTGTGTGTGTGTGTGTGTGTGTGTGTGTGTGTGTGTGTGTGTGTGTGTGTGTGTGTGTGTGTGTGTGTGTGTGTGTGTGTGTGTGTGTGTGTGTGTGTGTGTGTGTGTGTGTGTGTGTGTGTGGTCCAGGGGAAACTAACAGGAGCGTTTAAGGCAGCTATGTGACGTCATGCCAACATGATTTATCTTTTTTCTGTTTGTACAACATCAGCAGAAATGGAGCCAAGAAGTGACCTGTGCACTTATTGCCACAGTGGGGCTCCACTTCATACATTATGTTACTGTCGCCGTGGCAGCAGTTGTAAGTAGGTGAATAAGCTCCTTTAATCCAAACACCACAGTCTTACCTGAGTTACACTTCTTCCTTTCCACGTTTTCACTATCTTTGCTCCCGTTAACAAACATTAGTTGTTTAAGTCGTCAGACTGTGTGTCTTAATCATATCTACAGTCTGTCCTCTGTGCCCCTGTGCATGGACTTTATGTATGTGGGTGACTGTGCATGGACCAATTTTGTAACAGTTGTACAAAGCCTTGTTAAGTTAACCTGTGTATATAATTATTATGCATAATATATTAAATTATTTGTTTTGGAAGACGTGGTGTGCTTATTTTCTTATTCACATGTGAGTTTTTGTGAAAACAGTTGTATAATGTTGTGTGCATGTGAAGTTTAAGATATAAGCAGGTTCAAATGAAAGACCATTTTAGTGTAGACTTGATCAGAATTTGAAACTGATTATGCCAAGGCACCGTATGAACATTACTTATACAAAAATAATTTCAGACACCTGCATTGATCAATTTAACATTATATATTTAATTTGGTACATGGTCATAACTGCCATAGAATATCCGTATAACTTTATAGAGGCTAAAAACACTTTTTGTTATATTCCATGGAATGATCTTAACATCCCGATAGCAATGAATATATTAAATGCTTTGACAATAAATACATAACATTTCATCTGTGGAAGCAGTAGCGCTGTAAAAAGCAAGACCAATCATTTTAGCCGGCCCGGGTAAAATAACTGGATGGCCTACCTTCCTGTCAGCCTTCCATCTGTGCACAAACTTATCTCGTGCCCTCATTGGTCATGTGCGCGTTCGTGTGTGTTGGAGGAGGGGCCATGGATGTATAATAAGAACTGGGTTGCGTTCCAATAGTCCATATAGCTTAGGAACCTTCCTAACGGAGTGAAATGACCCGGAAGTCCCTCAGTGGCAGCCATGATAAGTGCCGTTTGAATTCTCTAGATGATAGGAAAGGAGGTTTCAAACTTCCTTTATAACCTCCTTTAGATAGGATCCACTGGACCTCCCTTGATGAAAGGAGAGGAGAAAATGCTGCCCCACAATGCCTTGCAGCCGCAGCATTTGCCGTCACACAACAGTTGGCCGATCAGGGAAACAACCGATTATGACCTAGAAATGATATCATGAAAGTTACGGTGCTTATTAAGCATTTTAAAACGTATGTGGTAAGTTGCCAAAATGCTTCGTTTTGAACGTTCATCAGTATTATAATCAAAAAGAGAAATATGAACATTTTTACTGAAATGATCAAATAGTCAACATTTCACAGTCTTTACTGAGCTGTGTGGGGTTTGTTCAACTTTTAAAATATGTTTGAATGGTGATATACACAGGTGTTAAGGACTTATGTTTATAATAAATACATCTGTATTGATTTTAAGATATTTTCATAGTTCATACAATCATACGTATTAGGATCATTTGTATTAATGTGGACCGGAGGGAGAGGGTGATGAGCATAAGTTTCACTTTCCCTTTTTTATTTCAATTCCAACTTTGGTCATGAAGAATATGTTTCTCTGTTGTCCCCGTTCATAAAGCATAAAACAACAGCATCAGAGCACGGTGCAGAGTCTCTAGATGAGTTTACAGTAGTTTTCTTCACTCCGCTGGGAAACTGCTCTCATGTCAAGAAGCATCAGATCAGTGCATGCAGTGCATCGGCCAGTGAGCGATACACAGTAAGGGGGTGGGGCGAGTGTCTGAGGATTTCATCGAAGGATGGTCTGGTGGTTCCTCGGTTATAGCTCCTCCATTATCGCTCCTCCGGCAAAAATAAGGCCATAGCTTGGTTTCACTTGACGTCACACCGCTGCGTTCCTTTGGCGCGAAATTCCATTGGAGGTCAGGAAGTAATTTTTATACAGAGGATCTAGCTGCTGTTACCATTGTGAAAATGCCGGTGTGTTGTGTAGTTTACGGTTGTTCCAATCGATCCGGCCGAGAGAAAAACAAGAGGTTTTACCGAGTGCCGAAGGTTGTCGTCCATAAAGCTGAGCAATTTAAGAAGCTAACCGAAGAACGCCGGAAAAAATGGCTTTCAAACCTACATCTGCGGTCGGGAGGAGCAGAGTCGTCTAATGCACGTGTCTGCAGCGACCACTTCATCAGAGGTATTAGCTAACTTGGTTTATGTATTATTGGGTTGTGGTTAAATGCTGATGTACTTAGTAATACTGATCGTGTTTAAGTTACCTGTAGTCTAATATGGACTTTGTTGGGACTTTTTAGGGTGCCCTAGCGCTTTGGGTGACGTTGAGTCGGTAGACTGGGCTCCCACTGTTAGCCTCGGTTACCACACAACAAGTTGGACGCTACTCAAGATGGCGCAGACAAATCAACTTCCGGTGAGACCGAGACCGAGGAGCAAGGAAATGAAAAATAAGAGAAGTAAGAAAGGGCCTAAGGCCCAATCCCAAACCACTCCCTCGACCCTACCCCTCCGTGACGGAGTGAACACTCGCAGCTCAACGAGGCTCCTTCCTGTCAGATGGAGGGAGTAAATACAGCAGCAAGCTTTGGGACGGCCTCCCCTCTCTCCGGCAGAAACAGGAAATGCCGTAACTGTATGTAACAACGGTTTCAAATCAGCATCTCTTAGACAAAAAGTTTAAATGAATTACTCAAATAAAACTCCAAACATCTTTCATTGTGTTTCAAAGCTCTTTTAGTTTTAAACCTGATGTTTATAAGCTTCTTAGTTTTTGCAACGGTCTGTAAATACTGTATACACAACTTTATAATAAAATGCACACATTTACCTTTTTCTAGACTAAACACAGGTATGATCCTAAGTTAAAAACATATGAAGTTATCATGAGGTTGTTAACATCGCAATTTATCAGTGGATGTTTGCTGGAACTACTTGTAAACAGCGTCACTCAGAGGTCAAGGAATAGACGATAGGGTTAGACGTTAGGAGCTGATTTTTGGATTATCCGACCGCAACCCTGGATACAGCGTGGGAGGCGGGGCCTCATCCAATCCTATGAGAGTTGCTCATTGGCGCATGATGATAATAGCCCAACTTTTCATGAGAGAGCGAAACGTCACAGATTACCCGGCATGCCTGAGAAGTACCCGTATGTGCGCTCATAGCGCATGCGCAACTTTAACCATGCCCCCCAAAATGCTCGTTCACATCAAGCACGACAATTTGCGTATGCGTAACAGCACTACACATTCATGACAGCATGGTACTGGATTGTTATTATGATGGATTTGATATTAACGAGGCGGCAGTTAGCAGCTAGCGGCTAGCTAGTAATTATGCTAATTTACACATCAATCGTTATGTACTTTTATATTACGCTGTGACAGGATCTAGTGGTATCCAAGCAGCAGAGCTTCATTTAGCATGAAATAATTATTGCACTGTATATATATATGTATATATATATATATATATTAATGCTGTCAAAATTATCGCGTTAACGGCGATAATTACCTTTTTCAATTAATTGCGTTAAAATATTTAACGCATGTGCAGAATGGCTGGCCACAATAAAAGGCCACTCTGAAACGTGCATTTTTGCTTTATTGGGGGGGTCTGGGGGGGTCCGAAAACCAGTCAGTAACTGGTGTGAGGGTTAGGATTAGGATTAGGGTTAGGGAATGTTCCGGTATTTGGACAAAATTAACATGGGATCACTCCGGTCAATGTACGTACTTCGTCTCACTGGAATATTAATGGCCAGATTGAATACAACATCGACCCAAATTCTCCGGTCAATGACAGGAGAGTTTTGAAAGTGACAAAACACTGTTCCACACATTTAAAAACACTTAATCAATGTTTACCCAGGATCCATGCACCTTTCCTGGCTTGTAAAATGTGGTGATGCGCCCTGGAGGTAGCGGGTAGGCTCTGTGCGTGGTGCTGAACCCCAGCCTGTCTATGTGGAATACAAAAACAAACAAAGACAAACACCTTTAAGGTCACCAGGGTCGTGAGGTTCTGGTTCTGGCGGTGTGCATGGAGGGGTTTGACCTGGCTCCCCGACACAATGCACATAGTCTGGAGCAGCGGAGCAGCGGCTGGGCCGTGTTCCCCCTTCTGTCCATTTGCCTATCAGTTTGTTAACGAAGTGGACAGAGGCTGTTTTTCGCCCCTAAAAGTGACTTTTAAATGGTGTTTTTTGTATTTAAATGATGGGTCTTATC
Source organism: Notothenia rossii (assembly GCF_949606895.1). Lineage (NCBI taxonomy): Eukaryota > Metazoa > Chordata > Actinopteri > Perciformes > Nototheniidae > Notothenia > Notothenia rossii. Next base: position 28,918,657 of record NC_136910.1, on the reverse strand, counting down.
ATTGCAGAGGGTCCCCGAAACAATGCAACAAGTCTGGAGCTCGCTGGGGTCCCGCAAAATGCTTTAATCACACTTTGGTCCATTTGCCTATCAGTTTGTTAACGAAGTGGACAGAGGCTGTTTTTTGCCCCTAAAAGTGACTTTTAATGGTGGGTTTTGCATTTAAATGATGGGTCTTATCGTTCTCCAGGGTCCCCGACACAATGCAACTAGTCTGGAGCTCGCTGGGGTCCCGCAAAATGCTTTAATCACACTTTGGTCCATTTGCCTATCAGTTTGTTAACGAAGTGGACAGAGGCTGTTTTTTGCCCCTAAAAGTGACTTTTAATGGTGGGTTTTGCATTTAAATGATGGGTCTTATCATTCTCCAGGGTCCCCGACACAATGCAACTAGTCTGGAGCTCGCTGGGGTCCCGCAAAATGCTTTAATCACACTTTGGTCCATTTGCCTATCAGTTTGTTAACGAAGTGGACAGAGGCTGTTTTTTGCCCCTAAAAGTGACTTTTAATGGTGGGTTTTGCATTTAAATGATGGGTCTTATCCTTGTGGAGGGTCCCCAAGACAATGCAACTAGTCTGGAGCTCGCTGGGGTCCCGCAAATGCTTTAATCACACTTTTGTCCATTTGCCTATCAGTTTGTTAACGAAGTGGACAGAGGCTGTTTTTTGCCCCTAAAAGTGACTTTTAATGGTGGGTTTTGCATTTAAATGATGGGTCTTATCCTTGTGGAGGGTCCCCAAGACAATGCAACTAGTCTGGAGCTCGCTGGGGTCCCGCAAATGCTTTAATCACACTTTTGTCCATTTGCCTATCAGTTTGTTAACGAAGTGGACAGAGGCTGTTTTTTGCCCCTAAAAGTGACTTTTAATGGTGTTTTTTGTATTTAAATGATGGGTCTTATCCTTGTGGAGGGTCCCCAAGACAATGCAACTAGTCTGGAGCTCGCTGGGGTCCCGCAAATGCTTTAATCACACTTTTGTCCATTTGCCTATCAGTTTGTTAACGAAGTGGACAGAGGCTGTTTTTTGCCCCTAAAAGTGACTTTTAATGGTGTTTTTTGTATTTAAATGATGGGTCTTATCCTTGTGGAGGGTCCCCAAGACAATGCAACTAGTCTGGAGCTCGCTGGGGTCCCGCAAATGCTTTAATCACACTTTTGTCCATTTGCCTATCAGTTTGTTAACGAAGTGGACAGAGGCTGTTTTTTGCCCCTAAAAGTGACTTTTAATGGTGGGTTTTGCATTTAAATGATGGGTCTTATCGTTCTCCAGGGTCCCCGACACAATGCAACTAGTCTGGAGCTCGCTGGGGTCCCGCAAAATGCTTTAATCACACTTTGGTCCATTTGCCTATCAGTTTGTTAACGAAGTGGACAGAGGCTGTTTTTTGCCCCTAAAAGTGACTTTTAATGGTGGGTTTTGCATTTAAATGATGGGTCTTATCATTCTCCAGGGTCCCCGACACAATGCAACTAGTCTGGAGCTCGCTGGGGTCCCGCAAAATGCTTTAATCACACTTTGGTCCATTTGCCTATCAGTTTGTTAACGAAGTGGACAGAGGCTGTTTTTTGCCCCTAAAAGTGACTTTTAATGGTGGGTTTTGCATTTAAATGATGGGTCTTATCCTTGTGGAGGGTCCCCAAGACAATGCAACTAGTCTGGAGCTCGCTGGGGTCCCGCAAATGCTTTAATCACACTTTTGTCCATTTGCCTATCAGTTTGTTAACGAAGTGGACAGAGGCTGTTTTTTGCCCCTAAAAGTGACTTTTAATGGTGGGTTTTGCATTTAAATGATGGGTCTTATCCTTGTGGAGGGTCCCCAAGACAATGCAACTAGTCTGGAGCTCGCTGGGGTCCCGCAAATGCTTTAATCACACTTTTGTCCATTTGCCTATCAGTTTGTTAACGAAGTGGACAGAGGCTGTTTTTTGCCCCTAAAAGTGACTTTTAATGGTGTTTTTTGTATTTAAATGATGGGTCTTATCCTTGTGGAGGGTCCCCAAGACAATGCAACTAGTCTGGAGCTCGCTGGGGTCCCGCAAATGCTTTAATCACACTTTTGTCCATTTGCCTATCAGTTTGTTAACGAAGTGGACAGAGGCTGTTTTTTGCCCCTAAAAGTGACTTTTAATGGTGTTTTTTGTATTTAAATGATGGGTCTTATCCTTGTGGAGGGTCCCCAAGACAATGCAACTAGTCTGGAGCTCGCTGGGGTCCCGCAAATGCTTTAATCACACTTTTGTCCATTTGCCTATCAGTTTGTTAACGAAGTGGACAGAGGCTGTTTTTTGCCCCTAAAAGTGACTTTTAATGGTGGGTTTTGCATTTAAATGATGGGTCTTATCGTTCTCCAGGGTCCCCGACACAATGCAACTAGTCTGGAGCTCGCTGGGGTCCCGCAAATGCTTTAATCAGGCGTTTTAACACTTTTCCCCACGAAAATGATTTTTAATCATTTTTTGGCGGCTATATAAATCAAATTCCGGTTAATGCCGAGCACAATCGTACCTTTTACTATTTTAATGTATTTGCATGATATATCTTTGGGCTATAAAAGCGACATATTTGGATGACTTTGTCAGTTTATGGAGCTTATCCCACAAATCCCGGATGATCCGGGCCAAATTTGGGAGCTCATAGGCAGCCTGCCATAGGCCCCCACCCGTGGAATGAAAAAAAAATGAAAGAAAACGGTCAATTATATGTTAAAATAATCAAAAAATGAACTTTTAAAATTACATGGGAGAGGGGATCTGAGAAGGGGGAGAAGGGGAAAAGTGTCACTTTTCCCCTCCCCCGTTGCAAGGTACAACGGAGAGGGGAATCCAGACTTCCCCTCCTCCGTTGTAAAAAACCGTTCATGTTTTACAAGCTACCTTCTGCACGAAATCGGAAACCCGGTTTTTGAGAGGACTTAGAAAAAAAACGGCTGTGTAACTTCATGGAGGAATTCATCCGCTGTATGTGCACTTTGGCTCGGATACATTTTGTTGCCTGGAGACCCCCCAGCATGGTTCTTACCAAACTTAAAGTTTTTGAACTGGGCTCTGGAGGAAGGTAAGGGGAGTTGACAGGGGACTCAATCCGCCTCATGAGGCACTATTTTCGGATACATTTCAACACTTTTAGCCCTTTTTGATGGTTCTCCAAAAAATAACTGACTTTTTCAGAGTGTGGAGGAAGGTGAGGGGAGTTGACAGGGGACTTTATCCGCCTTATGGGGCACTATTCTCGGATACATTTCAACACTTTTAGCCCTTTTTGATGGTTCTCCAAAAAATAACTGACTTTTTCAGAGTGTGGAGGAAGGTGAGGGGAGTTGACAGGGGACTTTACCCGCCTTATGGGGCACTATTCTCGGATACATTTTTTCATTTTCACCCATTTTTTATGGAACTCCAAAAAGACAAGTTAGTCTTTTTTTCCCCCTTCCTCTTCTGATTTCTCACTGATCGAATGGCAAACGCGACCCGCCATCGGAGGGCCTCCGCCGGCCCGGCCTCGTGCCGGTGCTCTGGCGGTCGGTTCCTCCGAACTGCGGGTTCGACTCTGATGGCCGGGAGGGACGAGGGAAACGTCGGAGGGGTCTGCTGGAGGCTCCTGCTGGAGTCTTGCGTTCACTGGGACCTGGCTCGAAAAACTCGAAACCCTGACTCCAGTGCGGTGTTGCGGCCATGCGCCTCCGGGTACCAGACTCCCCTGCCTCCTCCGTGTTGCGTGGGCTGCGTGGGGGTAACCCTGCGTGTCCGTTACCCTGCGTGTCTCTTACCTCCCAGGCCGACCGATATGAAGCGTTTCCAAGACGAACCGTCTGACTCAGGGGTCCCACCACAGGTTCCGTAGCGGGGTGGAAGTTCCACCTCCCCACTTTGCCGCGGAATGCAAGACAAACACCTGTTTCTCTCATCCTCCACTGTGGCATAGCGGCCTTAGTCGGCTGCGGCATTCAGCAATTGGCCTTGCTCCGGGCACAGGACCCTACTTCATCAAACTACCTGTTTGATCCTGCGTAACAACCACATATATGCTTGTCTGCAAAGACATTGATCGAATGGCAAACGTGACCCGCCATCGGAAGGCCTCCGCCGGCCCGGCTTCGTGCCGGTGCTCTGGCGGTCGGTTCTTCCAAACTGCGGGTTTGACTCTGCTCCTGGGAGCGCATATGCTTGTCTGAAAAGAGGGATATGCCTGGTCCCGCCCAGGTGTTCTTCTACGGCTAGTGTCCAACAACCACATATATGCTTGTCTGCAAAGACATTGATCGAATGGCAAACGTGACCCGCCATCGGAAGGCCTCCGCCGGCCCGGCTTCGTGCCGGTGCTCTGGCGGTCGGTTCCTCCAAACTGTGGGATTGACTCTGCTCCTGGGAGCGCATATGCTTGTCTGCAAAGAGGGACATGCCTGGTCCCGCCCAGGTGTTCTTCTACGGCTAGTGTCCAGCCAGCTGTGGTATCATCAAATTTGACCCGCCATCGGAGGGCCTCCTCCCCGGGTCCAGCTTCCGGTGCTTGGCGGTCGGTTCATCCAAACTGCGGGTTTGACTCTGCTCCTGGGAGCGCATATGCTTGTCTGCAAAGAGGGACATGCCTGGTCCCGCCCAGGTGTTCTTCTACGGCTAGTGTCCAGCCAGCTGCGGTATCATCAAATTTGACCCGCCATCGGAGGGCCTCCTCCCCGGGTCCAGCTTCCGGTGCTTGGCGGTCGGTTCCTCCAAACTGCGAGTTTGACTCTGCTCCTGGGAGCGCATATGCTTGTCTGCAAAGAGGGACATGCCTGGTCCCGCCCAGGTGTTCTTCTACGGCTAGTGTCCAGCCAGCTGTGGTATCATCAAATTTGACCCGCCATCGGAGGGCCTCCTCCCCGGGTCCAGCTTCCGGTGCTTGGCGGTCGGTTCATCCAAACTACGGGTAATCCTGGAGCGGACATAAACAAAGAATGATATTTTACAGGACATGATGGATATGTGTTTTTTCCAGGCTTTTTGGAAATAAACCAAATGTGATTTTGCAGTGCATGATATAGCTCATTTTACCCATGTGATGTTGTGCAGTACATTACTGAGCTCATTTAACGATATGGTCTACCAGGCGAAGTGGGATGCTGCCATGTCCCAACTGGTCTCCGGAGGAATATAAGGAGAGTTGACAGGGGACTCTGCCCAGTGCTCATGAACCAAATGAGGGGTGTGTTAGAGGGGAAAGGCTCTGGCTGTTTCTGCAGCCTCTGCATCTACCTTCTCTCCCCACCCCGATACCAGCGCGTGCCTGCTGTAAAAGGCAGGTGCACGGGCTCTCACTGCCACTAACTCTGAGCCTGGCTCCCGAGCAGCACGTTCTCCCCGGCAGTCCGCCAGCAGATGAAAAACACCCACCTCTCCGCCTCTTCCGAGGGACGAGGGAACCGCGCGGGGGGGTCTGCTGGAGGTTCCTGCCGGGTGCTCCGTACTGCGTTTCACCGGGACCTGGCTCGAAAAACTCGGAACTCTGACTCCAGTGCGGTGTGGCGGTCTCGCCCTGGCCGTCCACCGTGCGCCTCCGGGTACCTGACTCCCCTGCCTCCTCCGGGGGCAGGTGCGAGGGGTTCAATGCCTCCTCCCCCTGCTGCGGCGAAAGCCGGAGCGGGACGGAGCGCCCGGAGGTACTGTTACCCCCACGTTTTGTACCCAAAACTGTCTTGTGAGTTCGTGGCAGAACCATGAAACAAAAAACAATCAATGTATCGGACCCATCGCCAGTCGCGTTGGTGCGGAGGTGGGACCATTTTAACCAGGTGGTAACCCAAGTCCTCCCCTTGGTCCGTGTTCCCTGCATTGAAGCATCGGACCCATGGTTGCAATCAGCAGTTGGCTAACGCATATAAACGGAGAAACAGAAAACCATTTAAATAGAATTCATTGTGTGTGTTTTTGGAAGGATGTTGACCGAATGCCCGGTGTGCAGCCTCCGCTATCTGGCTTTGAATAAGCACCTTAAGCACAAACATGCAGTGCGGAACCTGGATGAAAGAGGCATCATTCTTAAAATGGCCAGTGGTAGAATAAATGTTCGGACCAAACCCTGTCCCATCACAGGGTGTTCGTATGCTGGGAGGAAACTACACCGTCATGTAACTCGTGACCACCCTGAGTTCTCCCGAGATGAGGCACATCAGGTCATGGCAAGGCTGAAGCATAGTGTGGCCCTGCAGTTGCTCCATGACCTCCGAGAGACTAATCCCATCATTGGAATGGCTACATCATTGGATATAGACAATGAGGAGGAATACCCGGTGCACCCTCCACCCTTCTCCCCACATACCGAGTGTGACGAAGAGGACTGCATGCAGGTGAGGCTGGACAATGTGGCATTGAGGGCTCAGAAGGATGCCCTCATTGATGAGGTGAAGACCCTGCGCTCCAGGCTAAAACAGGGTCTAAAACCCAGGAAGCAGAATGCCACTGCTGCTCTGCTTGAGAAAGACGAAGAATGTATACGATTTAAGGGCGTAGCAATCCCAAGTACCCCCGACATGAACTCAGTAGCCTCCGGCAGCAATACCCCTTTCAAGACCCCGGTGAAGACTGTCATGCGGTCCATAGAAGCCTCTGCGAGTGAGACCCCCCTCAAGTCTGTGATGCGGTCCCCAGAAGCCTCCGGAAGCAAGACCCCGGTGAAGACTGTCATGCGGTCCGACAAAGCCTCCGGTAGTGAGACCCCGGTGAAGACTGTCATGCGGTCCCCAGAAGCCTCCGGAAGCAAGACCCCGGTGAAGACTGTCATGCGGTCCGACAAAGCCTCCGGTAGTGAGACCCCTCTCAAGTCTGTGATGCGGTCCCCAGAAGCCTCCGGAAGCAAGACCCAGTGAAGACTGTCATGTGGTCCCCAGAAGCCTCCGGTAGTGAGACCCCAGTGAAGACTGTCATGCGGTCCATAGAAGCCTCTGCGAGTGAGATCCCTCTCAAGTCTGTGATGCGGTCCCCAGAAGCCTCCGGAAGCAAGACCCCGATGAAGACTGTCATGCGGTCCGTAGAAGCCTCCTGTAGTGAGACCCCTGTATGCCAGAAGACCCGTGCGTCTGTCTCCAATAAGCTGAAAGCTAATCTGGCTAAGGACTGGCCCTCTTCCCAAAATCAATGGTGCACTGGGAAGGGACTGCGGAATACCATGCGTGAAATCACGTTGCCTAAAAGCATGGAGACGTACATTCAGACATACAGAGGTCATTGTGAGGGTCTTGCACCGACAGTAAAACGGAAAGAGAATTGTATGTCCAATGTCAGCCGGATAAAGAACTTCATAGTATTCATGGCCCATGGTTTTGACCGGCTGTCAGACTGGCTGTTTCTAAAAGACACAAAGAGGGTCCGTGGCTGGAGCAAGTATATTTCAGAGTCGGGCCGGACAGTCACAACATCGCTGTTGTTCCTGAAGACTGTGAACCATTTCCTGAGGTACTTGTCTGCATCAAAGCTCCGGGGGTGCAGGCTCACCCAGTCTGATATGACCAACATCATCAGAGAGGTGAAAGCCAACATTAACGATTTGAAAAAGTCTGTCACTCTCCACCAGTTTAAGGTGAAGAGGGACAAGCTGGATCGTCTGCCGAGCCAGGCGGAGCTTCTCGCCGCCATGGCGGCCGCTGAGAAGCGCATCCCTGATCTCCTTGACCTGATGGCTAGCAATCCGACCTCAATCACCCAGTACCTGCTATATGGCTATCTAACCCTCCATTGGAGCCTCCTGTATGGCCACCGTCCGGGTGTGTATGCAAACATGACCAACACAGAGGTCTTTGAGGCGGACAGAAGGGGCACTGCTGAGGGCTACATCATCCACGTGCAGGATCACAAGACTGCCAAGACATTTGGTGAAGCACAGCTGGTGCTTACAATAAAGGAGTTTAGCTGGGTCATGCGGTGGATGGGGATAAAAGAGGGCTTGTCGGGTCCTCAGAATGAATTCTTCCTTTTCACATCGGGGAAGCAGGCTTCCAAGAACCTGAACGCTCACTTGAAGAGGGCTTGGGCTGATGCTGGGCTAGAAACAGCCGTCACCTTCACCATCTTGCGCACTGCCCTGGCTGACAATATCAAGCATCACCAAGATCCAGAAAGCAGGTTGATTCTGGCTAGGTTTATGTGCCACGACGTAAGCACTGCAGACCGGTTCTACGCGAATACGCCTGGAATAAAGGAGGCATTGAAGATCCGCTCCATGTTCAGGGCGGCGGCAGCAGCTGCAGCAGCATCATCATCAGAAGAAGGTCTACCACCGTCAGCTACCTCCGAAGAGGATTCAGGGGCGGAGAGCAGCGATACCTCTTCTTCAGGACCGATTGGTACTCCTGATGAGGGGAAAGGGGCCGTGGACTCAACCTTTTTTCCCCGGTGCACTGTACAAGTTAGACGGCTAATATGGCCCCCAGGCCCCTGTTAATCATATTGTTATTATGTTTATTTTGTATACTGTTTTTGTAAAAGTGGTGTGATAATTAAATAAAAAATAAAAAAAAAACATTAGTATAACCTTGAAGGTTCCCAGGGGCAAATACAGTGCCTGTCATTTTGCAGGATATCATTTAACATGTAACCTCTCCTGGAAATGGACATACTCTGTGCATTTCCAGGAGAGGTTCCATGTTAAATTATATCCTGCAATATCCTCCAAAGAAGGGGTGGTAGTGTCATGAATAAGGCCGAATATGTATGCCGATGTGCGGACGGTAAAGCACCGCAAAATCCACCCCTTTAGGGTAACCAGGGGCATGAAGTTCTGTAGGGTGTGAACATCTGGGTTTAGTCCGAGTGAGGAGTGCTCGAGCGTGGGAGGATGTGTAAGGCAGAGGAGGGTAACAAAAGGTGTGTGCAGGAGCAGGGAGAAAAGAGAAAATAAAAAGACTCAAAGTGTTCCACCTTCCAGCAGCAGCAGCAGCGGGCCCGCTCTGTCCGTGGTGCTGAACACCTGCCTGTCTATGTGGAATACAAAAACAAACAAAGACAAACACCTTTAAGGTCACCAGGGGCGTGAGGTTCTGGTTCTGGCGGTGTGCATGGAGGGGTTTAGTCCGAGTGAGGAGTGCTCGAGCGTGGGAGGATGTGTAAGGCAGAGGGGGGGAACAAAAAAAAACGAATACAAATAAGTTAAAGTGTGAACCTCCAGCAGGGCAGGTGCTGCTGCTGCTGCTGCTGCTGCTGCTGCTGCTGCTGCTGCTGCTGCTGCTGCTGTGAAGGAGGACGAATATTGATGCTTGTGTTCGGACGGTAAAGCACCGCAAAATCCACCCCCCCTTAAAGGTGACCAGGGGCATGAGATTCTGCAGGGTGTGAATATCTGGGTTTAGTCCGTGGGGGAGTGCTTAAGTCCGGGGGCCCGGGGTCTCACGGTGCACGAGGTTATGGAAGTGCCACTGTTGCCGGAGGTCCTTAGTCCGTCCTTTGGGGCTCTGTCAGGGGCTACAGAGAGGTGGTTTTCCCGGTCCCTCTCCTGGAGGTATGAAATAACCTGAGCTCCATGTGAGGGAGCCGTGCTGGAGCTGCTTAGTCCGTCCTTTGGTGGTCTGTGAGGGGCTAATGAGACGTGTTTTCCCCGGTCTATTTGATGGAAGTCTGACACGAGCAGAGTGTGCATGCTTTGAAACTAATCCACCCACGCTTAGCATGCTATTTTAGGGTATAAATCGTACCTTGTCACCATGCACTGTGCTCCCTGGGACGACGCGCCCTCCTGTGGGGACACATGAGAACTGCACTCAAATCACTTTGTGCTTTTTAAACAGTTTAACATATTTTTTTCCACATTTAAAAAACGCTTTCTGCCCTGGAAATCATTTCTAATCATTATTACCGTTATGGAGGGGCTGCAGGAACACTTTCCCCGCCTTGCAAACATTTATTCCTGGTTCAAATAATCAATTTGTTCCGCCTGCTTTGCGTCAGCACCTCTGCGGCTGTCGGATTAACACAGATGAATGCACTTTTAACACTCACGCAGCCAGAATTCCTGCTCTTTTCCTGGGTTACAAAGTGAGGTGACGCAGCCTGTCCTCTGAGTCTCCCCGCCTCTCATAGACTTATTTCTGGGTAAAAAAAGCCATGTGCTCCGCCCCCTGGATCTCTGCATGTGTGTGTGTGCCTGTGAGTCTGTGGCTACTGTCCACATGCCCGCATTAGGAGGCACTATTTTCGGATACATTTTCTCATTTTCACCACTTTTCATGTTTTTATTATGTATATTGTTATATTATTATTATTATTATTATTGTATATATGTATACTGTGTATACTGTTTTTGTAAAAATCATGTGATTATTAAATAAATAATAAAACATGAATATAACCTTGAAGTTTCCCAGGGGCAAATACAGTGCCAGGTGTCAGACTATTTAAACAATGTTTACCCAGGATTCAGACACCTTCCCTGGCTTGTAAAATGCGGTGATGCGCCCTGGAGGTATCAGACTATTTTAAACAACTTTTCCCCGCCTTTCAAACACTTGTTCCTGGGTTATAGCCTGTCATTTTGCAGGATATAATTTAACATGTAACCTCTCCTGGAAATGGACATACTCTGTGCATTTCCAGGAGAGGTTCCATGTTAAATTATATCCTGCAAAATGACAGGCAACAACTCTCTTCCAGACGTTTAAAAACACTTTTCCGACTATTTTAAACAACTTTTCCCCGCCTTTCAAACACTTGTTCCTGGGTTATAGCCTGTCATTTTGCAGGATATAATTTAACATGGAACCTCTCCTGGAAATGGACATACTCTGTGCATTTCCAGGAGAGGTTCCATGTTAAATGATATCCTGCAAAATGACAGGCAACAACTCTCTTCCAGACGTTTAAAAACACTTTTCCGACTATTTTAAACAACTTTTCCCCGCCTTTCAAACACTTGTTCCTGGGTTATAGCCTGTCATTTTGCAGGATATAATTTAACATGGAACCTCTCCTGGAAATGGACATACTCTGTGCATTTCCAGGAGAGGTTCCATGTTAAATGATATCCTGCAAAAGGACAGGCTACAACTCTCTTCCAGACGTTTAAAAACACTTTCCCCGACCATTTAAACATTATTTATGGCTTGTAAAGTGCGGTGATGAGCCCTGACAGTATCAGACTATTTAAAGGGTTACCAGGAGCATGAGAATATCCTCCACAGAAGGGGTGGTGGTGCCGTGAATAAGGCCGAATATGGATACCGATGTGCGGACGGTAAAGCACCGCAAAATCCACCCCCTTTAGGTTAACCAGGGGCATGAAGTTCTGTAGGGTGTGAACATCTGGGTTTAGTCCGTGGGGGAGTGCTTAAGTCCGGGAGTCCGGGGACTCACGGTGTGCAAGGTTATGGAGGTGCCCATGTCAGGGACACATGCTGGAGGTCTGTGGTCCGTCCTTTGGGGGTCTTGGAGGGGCCACAGAGAGGAGATTTCCCCGGTCTCTGTCCTGGATGAGTGAAATAAACAGAGTCTCCATGTCAGGGACACATGCTGGAGGTCTCTCTCCCGAGAGTGGACGTCCATTGCCTGTACATTGGTCTAACATTAGGTCTGTCACTTTGGCTAACCGCACCACTGTCTGTCGTCTCCCGCAAGTGGACATCCATTGTCACTTTGGCTAACCGCACCACTGTCTGTCGTCTCCCGCAAGTGAACATCCATTGCCCCTAAATAGGGTTAGGGTTAGGGTTAGGGTAATGTTGTGAATCGAGTGGCCCATGGTGGTGGTGGGGTTATGGTATGGGCAGGCGTATGTTATGGACGACGAACACAGGCCACTTGATTCACAACATGTAAAACGAAAAAAGCGATCATGAAAATGTTTCCAAAAAATGAATAAAATGATTTTTGACCACTTTGTTGTTCAGATATATCACATATTTGTAACTAAATTATACATTAATTGACACAAAGACGGTATAAACTGAGGAGTGACTCCGGTGAGGTTCATGTATTTTCTTCACTCCGCTGGGAAACTGCTCTCATGTCAAAAAGCATCACATCAGTGCATGCACTGCATCGTCCAATCAGTGAGCGATACACAGTAAGGGGGCGGGGCGAGTGTCTGAGGATTTTATCGGAGGATGGTCTGGTGGTTCCTCGATTATAGCTCCTCAATTATCGCTCCTCCGACAAAAATAAGGCCATTGGGACGCTACTCAAGATGGCGCAGACAAATTAACTTCCGGTGAGACCGAGACCGAGGAGCGAGGAAATGAAAAATAAGAGAAGTGAGAAAGGCCCTAAGGCCCATTCCCAAACCGCCCCCTACACCCTACTCCCTACCCCTACACCCTACCCCTACACCCTACCCCTACAGGTAGGGTCACGCTGTGCGTGTCCGTCAGGAAACACGCTGTTTACAAGTAGTTCCAGCAAACATGAGTTTTTTCCTGACGGACACACACAGCGTGACTCCGGTCAGGTAGAGACGGTCTCAAGTCAGCACCGCTGCAGACTCGCTGTTTGAGGGCTTGATAGCCCACTCCCCTTCCACACCGCTCCACACTCGTTGCTTTGGAACAGCCCTCAATATGGCGGACCCTCCGCGTGAACGTGCAAACGGAGGGGTAGGGTGTAGGGGGCGGTTTGGGAATGGGCCTCAGGCCCAATCCCAAACCACTCCCTCGGCCCTACCCCTCCGTGACGGAGTGAACTCCGTCTGTGGCCACACTCGCAGCTCAACGAGGCTCCCTCCTGTCAGATGGAGGGATTAAATACAGCGGCAAGCTTTGGGAAGGCCTCCCCTCTCTCCGGCAGAAACAGGAAATGCCGTAACTGTATGTAAAAACGGTTTCAAATCAGCATCTCTTAGACAAAAAATCAGCTGCATGACCCGCCATCAAGTGCTTCATCCAAAAGGACAGGAGGATGGACTTTGTGTTTAAGTGATTTGATGATCAAAGGTAGGCCTAAGTCATTTTCAATGTGGGCCGCCGTGCCGACTTAATTCATTTGTAATTGTTACTTGGCTGTGGGTGCCCTGTCATGATAGGTGTTTATATAAATGGTATTGTTTTGTGTGGTAGAGGGTCGCTGTCATTGATGCGTTTTGCACCCCGGGCCACTGTTTCGATATTCCGCTGAAGTATACGCTGTGACGTAATAACTCTTCTTTTTTTTTTAGGGAAGGGGGGGGGGGGTCAGAGGGCCTAGGTATAAAAGTCACGGCTCACCACTGATATGCCGGCATTTTATCCAGTTTGTACACAATGATGGAGGAACTTAACAAGCAGCAGTGGTCCACTGAAGAGACCAGCTACCTACTGGGAATCTGGTCTTCCGAAGAGGTACAGAGAAAGCTGGAGCACAATCGGCCATTGTTGTTGTTGTCGGTGTGAGCTGTGAGGGGTTTCCGCGCAGTTTGGCTTTATGCAGCAGGCACGCAAACGGTTACGTCATGACGCAAACGATGACGTAATGACGCAGCACCAGTCGGACTCTGGGCGGTGTGAAAAGAGCCGGAGCTAAGCCGGAGCTAAACCGAAGAACCGGTTCTGAACCTGAAAATCTCTAGCATGGAGCTTGAACCGGAGTTTCGTTGGTGTGAATGAGGTATGTAAGGAAGTGGCAGATTTTTTTCGGTTGTGTATTTTCAAATTCTAGCGCACTCGAGCTGGTTTATCCAAAATTACCTACCCTACCTTTAAATGAATGAAACAATGGAACCATGTTTGGTGTATCTACTCCATCTAACCAGCAGCTTACTGCCAGTTCACTTTGTGATTAAATGTAAAATGTGTAATGACTCCACACAACATAACATTTTAATCAATATATATTTTAATGTCAACTCATGCATAAGTATTATACATTTTGACATGGACATTCATTACAGGTAGGTTTTAAAAATAGTTCTTCCATCATTTGGTGACAATGGTTTCAGCTACATTAGTCATTTCTGTGTTTTATCATTTCAGAGGTTACAAATTAATCTGATTATGTTAACAATGATGTTGGAATTACTGAATTAGATACACAATAAATGTGGCGGCGATAAAACTTGTATTCTACATGGAATGAAGGTGCAGTAAGCACATGGGAGAGAGGAGAATGGAAGAGGACATTTCATTGTGAGACTTAAATATAAGTCAAAAGAGAAACTGACAAACAATCTGAGAGTCTGAAAGTCAGATCTGACAGAATAAATGAAAGTGCTCCCCCCCAATCATCAGAGATATTGATGTTATGAATCCTGTGTGGCTGCCTTTAAATGGAAGCAGTCGATATAGAGATGTCCTGATAATCATCAGATACTTTGGCTGTTTTTTTTATATTCTGTTAATTCCTAAAAACATTGATCTAAGGTAGCAAAAGGTGATGGTACATCATGTCTGACTAACTTTAATTTAACAAAATAAATCAAGTCTTTATTCTGTCTCATGATCAGTATCCTGTGTTTCCGCCCCCTGCTGCCCAACAACAGCCAGCTGATTCCTCCTGAATAATTTAAGTAAAGATGTATGTGCTGTAGTGAGTGAAAGGACTTTGATCCTGAGGTGAACGACACAACCACGTTAATCTCTCTCCATCGGAGAGAGGCCACACCCTCCTGCCCCCCTCAGTGAGGGAGGGACCCCCTCATGGATTCCATCGTGCTGTACAAGGAAGCCTCCCCACTGATGGTAACTACAGGTGAGTGGTTCAGAGTGTTCCTCAGCGTCCTTCATGAAGATATGCGGCCCCTCCTCTGGGCCCTCCTCAGCAGGTAGACCAGCCCCTGAGCCACGAAGGGCCACAGCAGGAAGAGGAGCATGGTCTGCTCCGACACGTCAAACAGCCCCCACCGCTCCTCCTGGGGGGACAGTGGGTACCAAAGGGTATTAAACCTTATGTGTTCTGATTTTTCTGGTTCTCTCTCTCCTGTTGTGTATTCTAGAGGTGTTGTGCATGTCAATGGTCTGCAAGGCTAAAATCCCCGTGTTCCCTCCAGAGGGAGTTCCTCTTCCACCCTAACCCTAAAAACAATAGTCTGAGGAAAAGGAGATTAGATTCATAAGCAAAAAACCTTTATGAAAAAACTAGGGCCGGGACTTTAACGCGTTAATTAAGATTAATTAATTACACAAATATTAACGCGTTAAAAAAATTAACGCATTTTAATCGCACTTATTTTTGCACCGCGGAACGTTTCTCACTGGATGAGTTTCAGGGGTACCGATTATACTGGAGCACCAACTAACGTTCATGACTTCAGACAACAACAAACCACTGTGAACAATAGTCAAACATGAACGAAGAAGCTGATGAGACCACTTTGGTTGGCCCCGTGGATGGGACATTTTGTTTTAAAAAACGGACGGATGGAAGCGTCGATAAGAGCACGGTTGTTTGCAAATTATGCAAAAAGGAATTCGCATATCACCGCAGCACATCAAGCCTCAAGTATCACCTCAATGCAAAACATATAGCAGCTAGCGTGGAAGCTAGCGTGGACGTTAGCCCGACTCGGAGTACAAGGACCCACACCCAATTCGCGTTGATCAAACAGTGGCCTATGCAACAGAGAGATTTTATTTTTCATCAGGATATTGGAAGAATAGGAGGGATTGAGGTCAATCACTGGCACTTTTTTATTTTATTTTAAATGGTACACTTTTTGTTGAACTGTTTATTGTTTTGGCCAAGGTTATTGAGAGAGTTGGACTGAAATTGATTAGATTTTTTAAATCAACTTGGTAAATCAACAAAGTCTGTTATGGCCTCTGAAGCAACAGAGAGATGTTTTCTAATAGTCAGGGTTTCCAATGTTCTGAATGTACTTGAAAGTATTGTGTTTTACTTAAAAAACAAAGTGTTATAGTTTACAGAAGGTCTACCTACCTATAGGCTACCTCAAACTCTGAAATGTACTATATTCCTAAATATGCTATTGCTACACTTTATGGCAAAAATTGCACTTTTCTGTTGGTCTTGGTTAAGTACCACCTTGAAAAAAATAAACAATGTTTTGTTGCTTAAGCTTATGTATTCAGTCATTATTCAATGGTATACTAAAATCCATGTGAAAAAAATTGCTTCTCACTGTTCTCAGGTCAAATATTTATATGTGATTAAAAATGCGATTAATTTCGATTAATTAATTACAAAGCCTCTAATTAATTAGATTAATTTTTTTAATCGAGTCCCGGCCCTACAAAAAACAACATAAATGTATTCTCTGAGACTTTGAAGTAATACGTTCACCTGAAATGTCTAAGAAACTGAAAATACTTGAGGTGCTCTTAAAGGAGTTGCATATATGTCTAAATAGATTCAGTGAAACTAATTGATGGTGTCTGTAGGCCGATGGAACCACGCTGCCCCAAGTCTAGATTGTTGATGGCACCTTAAAAAGAAGAAGCTCTTGTCTTTCATTGTACGAGTATAATGACAATAAAGGCTTATTTTCTATTCTGTTATTAATTTAATTAATTGTATTTTTAATTTTAAACACTTTCGTAAAGGGGTTTTGACAAAAATAAAATGGCATACAGTATATCATTTATCTTGTTTTTATCTCTTACCTGCTGTTTTGCAGCTGCGGTGGCACACTGTGCGCACGTTCTCCACTCTGACCCCTGAGCCTGCAACACAAACAGCCGTGAGCCTCAGAGAACACACTAACATTCATTCAAACACAACATTGGAAATAATCTGTGCCTGAATTTCTGCCAAAATGTCCAACCATGTCCTTCTCCAGAGGACAGCATGACCACGGGCAGAAGGACCTCCAGCTGTTCCAGTCTAAATACTGATATGAGATATTGTGCTAGGTTTATTATTAGTCAAAGCTTAACTTAGAAATCTATTTATCAGCTCAGATGAGCAAAGCTTTTTAAAATTACAAGATGATAATTCTCCATTCAGAAAACAAATCATTAATTCAGGGTTCCTACTAATAGGTATCATTATTTAGTTATTTCGGCATTCTTTTTAAGCGTTTATTGCAAAAATATTAATGACTAATTATGCATTTTTGGTCATACCACTGTAGTAAACCAGACGGACAAGAGACAGAGAGCTTGGTGAAATTATCTGAGCTCTGTGTGTCTCAGAGAATTATTTGGATTATGAACCCAGACACAGAGCCGTGTGTTTCCCAGAGTATCTGGAACTTGCAACATGATCAAAGCAGCAGCGTGGTTATCTCTATAGAAGCCCTGCCAGTTCACACAAATGATGGTGTGAACTGGCAGGGGTCAGACCTGCACAAGTAGCGCAGGGCTCTGCACCATGACACTGTGTCCTCACAGAGCGTGCTGATCTTACATGTGTGGCAGCGAGCCGCTCCACCGCCTCCAACCGCTCCATCACGCTCCTCATGTCCTCCCTCAGCCGGCGCAGCGCCAGCACAATCTGCTGCTGCAGCTGGGCCTCGTGCAGCCTCTCCACCCCCCCCTCAGAGCCATCTCCGCCGCCTCGGCCAGCGCCGCCTCGGCCACCACCTCCTCCCCCCCCCTCCACCCCCCTCCTGGGACTGCCCTGAGGAACACCACCTACACAGCAGAACAGAATATATGAAGCTCTACCATCAGTAAAATAACACAGAGTAACGAAAGGTGGGGGGGAGAAAAAGAAGTTTCGAGTGATGCAGAGATATTGACTAAATTAAAGACTTTAAATAATTACTTCAGAAATACTATTTTCACACTCATAATCAAAGAGGATTCTCTGCTCTAACAACATCCACAATTATCTGATATCCACACCAGTGATAAGTCTAGTGCCTATTTGTCAGACATGCACAGTTACAACCGTTGTATACAAACAGCTCAGAAAACATTAAGAGACCACTCCACATGTTTCTTAAATCTCAATCTACATGTATGGCAGCCATTCCATTCCAGTGTCTGTTGAATGCCAACACAGAGAAATGTAGTCAGTAGTTCATTGAGTAAAATTAACATTTATTCTATTCTAACACATACCTATAAATAGTAAAACCAGATAAACTGATAATGCTGCACTGGTCTCTAAATGTTTTCCACAGCTGTATTACTGCTTAGATTTTAGCTTTATTGATTCATTTAATATTTCAGTTTTATCTTAGTTTCTTCTTGTTTTCTTTGTTGTGATTTAGCTATGCTATATGTACAAATATGAGTTTATATTCTGAACAAAGTGCACCTCTTTAATGAAATCAGTTTATAAATTAAATAAATTAAGAAAAACCAAACTCAACCCTTTAAATATGCTGTAAACCCTGTAGTTTGCTTACGTTCTCTCCAGTTGTGGTGTGGAGCTTCCCTTCCTGTGTCTCTGCTCCTCCGCTGGGGGCCCTTCCCGTCCTCCGCCCCCTCTCCCCCCTGCCCCGCCCCCACCTGCCTCACCTCCAGACGGCCTTCCAGCTGGAGGCTCTGAACAGGACACGACTCAGAAGACACATGGCCATTGGGAAAACCATTGGTCTTCACAACGGTCAACTGTAAACACAAAATGTGAAATATTTTATATGTTCTTATTTTTATATTTACAGATAGTGAAACTTTGAATCACTCTGCAACACTATGAGTTTGCTCTGTTCACTGCCTCAGCTGCTTCATACCTTGATGTTGCGGAGCTGCTCCACAGAGTCAACTGAGTCACAGAAGATCTCGCTCTCTGAGTCGCTGGTCAACACCACACCCTCACACACCATGCCCTCACACACTCCAGAGTCTGCAGGAAAACAAGGATTCAATGAGGAGAACACATCTGAAACAAGAGGGGCACGAGCAGCACAGTGAATAAAGGTGGAGCAGTTACTCTTCTATATCTCCCTTTTCCACTGAGAGTTTTTTATGTTTTTACTGTAGTGGCATCGGCGCAACGTCGGAGGCTGAACAGCAAATAATATATCAACGTGTGAACTATAATTTATTATTGAACATGCTTGTGATTACAACCTGTTTTCTATCATTGTGGGAGCAACAAGTATCTCATTGAAAGCTTTTGGTGAATAAGGAATATGCCATAAGTATGCCTGATTAACGTTCTGCAAGATGGAGTTTTATATAACATGTAATGCGTTCTTCCATTGAACACGCCATAAACAATTCATCTCTTATTTATTTTGTTGGCTCTAAATCTTGTTATTGATTAGTCAGACTGGCTTTAGGGCTAGGCTAACATTTTCCATGTAAGACAAGAGAAACCTCATAATATACAATCCTTTATCTACGGCAGTATGTCGCTAAACAATGTCAATTAAACTGCTCTGATTTACAGAGGCATCCTTATAGCCACGTTACTCTGGAGAAAGTATAAGGGTGGAATAGCAACATGAGCACAGCTCGAACATAGTCCACCGCTGCTGTTGTTCTGAGAAATATTCACTCTGGAGTTGCAGCGATTGTCCGGTGCCTTGCTCAAGTGCACCACGGCAGAGCCACAGAGGTGAACTGGGACCTCTCCAAGTAGCAGTCCACACTCCATACTTTAAGTCTGGTCGGGGACTTGAACCGGAGACCCTACAGCTCACTCCAGAGTGAACCGGAGCCCCTACTGACTGAGCCACTGCCGGACAAGGTCTCTGCATTTGACCCATCCTAGTGTTAGGAGCAGTGGGCTGCCATTATGTACGGCGCCCAGGGAGCATTGTAGGGAACGGTGCCTTGAGTCTTTCCGGGACTTGGGAACTGGTGACCTTCCAGTTGCCAATTCCCTAGGGACTTTGCCACCACCGCCCTACAGAGCTGGACTTCAATTATTCAACTAAACCTGGCCAGAGTACGTTATCTAAGTATGTCCACAGTAAAAAAGAACAGTTTGAAAATGGCTCTGTTTCAGCCCTCTATTTGGATTACAAAGGGTTATTTCCCTTTCTAAAGTGGTCCCTGGAGTGTATAAATCAGGCATCCTCAAAGTCCGGACTCCGGTCCGGATCCGGACCGAACCACAACTGTCTCTGAACTCTGAGCAAATTATACTTTTCATATGTGTTATCTGCGAGACATCGCCACAACGCAACGAGTCAAAATGTTCCGCTATGTCCACTACAAACAGCGCTATGCATGTCCGACTGTTCCACTGTGTGTGTCTTGTCAACGCATTGGTCCAATCACATTCAGCATCCCGTCAGCGTTTTTTTCCCCCACCAACAGTCTGCAAATCAGAGGCACAGTAGGGCGGGTCTTCGCGGAATGCGGGTGGGAAAAATGGGTGTGTTTAAAAAAAAAAAAAGTCAGAGCGAGAGTTAAACGCTCATCTGGTTGCATCTGTACTGTAGCTAGTAGCCTAGTTTCACCTACTGGGGTGGCATGGGGGGGCAACTGCTACCCTCAAAATAGGCCTTGCCACCCCAGCTGCCACCCCAGTTGGCAGGTTTGTTTTGAAAGAAAAGTTGTGGCTCATCGGACATTTATGAGAGAAAGTCTCTAATGTCCGAGTGCAAGTGAATGCAGCACAAGACGCACGCCTTGTAACCCCTCCCCCGGACCTGGCGATTTCATTTGAACGGTACGGCGCGAAACGAGAAGCATTCGGACCGAAGTACTGAAGGAATGAGGTATTTGCGGTCTACAATGACAGAGAAGAGACTGTCATGTTGGCTGTACTCAGCATTGAATCAAAACGCACTAAAGCTGTTGATCTTAATACGTTTGTTTGGCGTTTTGCTGAACAAGATGGTAATTGCGGCATTCAGCTGTAATAGACATGTCAACTTGATGCTCTGCTCACGGATGAGCATACACAACTGTTAAGGTGATGACCTTACGTGTGTAAATATATGTTTTTCTTTGTGGGGGTCTGCCCCAAAAAACTGTTTTAAGTCCTGAGAAAGTCAAATAAGACGGTGTGTAAAACTACACTGCCCAGCCAAAAGAAAGTAACCACTTTGATTGAACTAGGCCAGTAGGTAAGGGCTTTCCACTGGATAATAACTGAAGTATAAAAGAATGCATGACTGAAGTGATGGAGACCGTGTTTGAAGGCAAACTAAAAGAGGAAATAACAGGTCAAATCAAGCAAATCCCCATCTCAGATTCCACAGCAACCAGAAGAACATAAATACTGGCTGGTGATTTGATTAAATCAGCTTTGTGATGGAATAAAAAATGCACAGTGCATTTCCTTAGCTGTGGATGAGTCCACTGACACCACTGACAATGCTCAGTTGCTGGTGTTTGTGAGTTTTTATGATGAGGCAAAGGGGGAGTTTGTTGAAGATGTGTTGGGCCTGACGAACCTCAGTGGACACACAAGGGGGCAAGACATTTATAAAGCAATAATGGGAATGCTGAATGAAAGAGGGTGCAGCTGCCTTTATTCATAACTGCAGCTCTTACACTGCGACTCTGAGGGATCGAGCAAAGACACAATAACAACGAAAACTGCTGCATACAGATTATTTTTGTTTTTGCAACCTCGTGTTAAGAATCTTGCTGTAATTGTTTAAAAGTTTGAATGACCGTAATACACGGACCTTTATCTTATTGAAAAAAAAATGTTGGACCTTTAAGATTTGTATTTGAGTACCCCTGGTATAAATCCTAAAAGTGGGCTTAGTGTTTCAGTGTGTATTTTTTTTAACCTTTATTTAACCAGATAAAAGCATTGAGATAAAATCTCATTTACAATGCTGACTTGGCCAAGAAGGCAACAACGTTACACATTCTACACATAACACGGACATATCAAATACAGAGAACACAACCAAGTTGTTGAGATCTCCCTATCAAGTGAATACTTAAAACGAAAGTTAATTATAAATCAAATATGATCAATCATATTATTGTATAAACCCATAATGAGAATGCTTCTTGATGGTTTTTGAATATGTATGTGTGTTTACAATGTTATCTGTTGCTGTTTTGATAACTTTGCTTTTTAAAAAGAGGGTGTTGAGATCTCCATATCAGGTTGAATAATTAAAACGGAAGTTAGTTATAATCAAATATAATCAATCAATCTTGTATAACCCACAATGAAAATGCTTCATATTTTAGGTTTTTCTGTATTTAAAGTATAAACAAAACACAAGTGGTTTGTTAAATTGAGTGTGAGGCCTATAATGGTTTATGAGTGTCACTGATAAGGGAGAAGGCAGTTTCTTCCCTCTCTCCCTACAGCAGTACACAGGGAGGTGTAAGAGTCGGGAGGGCTGATAATTTATTCCGGGAAATTACTCAGACCTACTAATTGACCGAACCAAAGTTATTGAGTCTATGTAAGTTTACTGTTTGGCTCAGATCCACCAAAGTCAGCAAGATCTCACCTCTATTAACTCCCCGAAGAACCAGGTTCAATTAACTGCTGTTTCAATTCAGACAACTCTCTTAAATCTGTTTAACAGATCCCGAAGGATTTTAATATCAGTTATGAGGTGTGGCCCTACCTAAGTGTGAGTGTGGCAGGGTGCAAACTTACCTTTGAAGCAGGAGAGGAGAGCGCAGATCAGGGTAGGATTTTCACGGCGGACATGACGGCCATGGCCGTCGTAGCCCCTCTGTCTGGCTGTTATGCCCCACAAATAATTGTACGTCATACGGCCACCATGGCCTGTGTGCCCCTGATACTGTTAAAATATCGAAGTTGCTTTAAAAGCGACAGAACAGTGATTTCCGAACTGTATTATGCTGCGTTCACAACGGACGTGATGCGTATATTCTCATCGCTCTAACCGCTGTAGTTTCACCGCGGCTGTCAGCTGTGTTTACTCCTGTCATTCAAACAGGACGCGCTGGAGAGGGGGCAGGGCTTATTTCCATGTAAATACTGTGGTGGAAACCAACTACGACAAAATTAACCGATTTTACAGTGATTTAATTGTAATACATGTTTCAAACAGTGGCGTAGCGGAGGCCCCCGCACCCCCCGCAGTGCGGGGAAGCCCCGGACCTTAGGGGGCCCCGCCCCCACTGTAGGATATCCTCTTAGATTTCGTAACGCGGGAACAGGGCGCAGAGGGCGGGCCCCCCCCCTCCCTGCTATGTTGCTAGGCACCCCGTCCCCGTCATGTGTACGCTGCCTGTAGTAGTACAACAGTGTATCATTATAATTATTTGCTGACCTGCGATAGGGCTAATAACTGGCTGATAACTAATGTTCATTGGCAGGCTGGGCAGCGTTCAAAACAAAACGGGAAGCATTGCTCATATAAATAACGTTCATTAGTTGCGTTGCCGGTAAACATGAAAAATGAAGCGCCACTACCCAAGCGGTGCTCAGAAAAGCAAAATGAGAGCGAAAGCCGAACAGGAGAGGGCAAAACTACCTAAAATAACGTCATTGTTCCGGCAGGCAGCAAAGGTAGACGTAGACTCTAACGTTACTGCAGATAGACCGCTAGCAACCCCCCCCCGGCCCCCGGCCTTCAGCTCCGAGTCCAGGCAGACAGCCCAGCAGCCTCGTTACAGCCGAGCCAGCTAGTCGTGGCTCGTGCTTCGAGACAGGTTAGACATTAGAATAATAGAAAGTTTTATTCGCCATAACCGGTAAGAGTATGCTACAGGTTACATTGGAATTGGAATCTAATCCGTTCATTTTTACAGGTCAGCAAGAAGTCAGCTGTGCCCCCTCCGAGGCAACTTCAGACATAGCCAAGGTTGCCCAGCCAGCTAGCCATGCCCCGACAGTGACAGCAGCTCCCACCCACCCTAGGGACACGTTGGCCAGCGACAACTCTGTGACTGAATACCCTACTGATAGGGGGAAATTCCCTGTAGATTTAGAAGACGATGATGTTAAACGGTACATTCTGAATAATGGGCCATGCAAGCCTGAAGGGCCATTCAAAAGGGATGGGAAGGGAAGGTGCTTTTCAAAAGAGTTCTATAACAAAACATCTAAAATTGGATGTAGAATTCCACGCAAGTGGCTATGTTACTCGCTATCTATGGACCGGGTGTACTGTGAGCAGTGCTGGCTGTTCGGTGACAGACCGTCTGCCCATCACCTCCACCAAGCGTGGAGAATAGGAATAAATGATTGGCAGGGTCTCTCTAAAAAGATTAAGGAACACGAATTATCTCACTCTCATTTGGCAGCATGTGTCGTGTATGATACGTGGAAAAATAATCTGACCATTGACACGCAAATATCATCTGAGTTTAAGAGAGAGGTGGGGTTTTGGACCGAGGTCCTAACCAGAATAACTGATGTTGCACTAACACTGGCCTATCGCAACTCTGCTTTCTGGGGTCACAGAGAGAAAATAGGTGATATAGATAATGGTAATTTCTTATCTACCATAGAATTTATGGCGCGTTATGATCCAGTTCTGCAAAGGCTTATTGAAAGCAAAAAGAAGGTGCACTACCTAAGTCCTCAAACTCAAAACAAAATAATTTCATTGCTATCGAAAAAAGTGCAGGACACCATCATTACAGACATACAGAATGCAGAATTATATTCGATTATAATGCATACTACCCAGGACATTTCAAAAGTAGACCAACTGAGTCAAGTGTTCAGATATGTTACTATAGCAAATTATGAAAATGGAAACCCTACAGAGGTGAAAATAAACTAAAGTTTTTTGGGCTTCCATGCAGTCACAGACCAAACTGCTGCAGGTCTAGAGAGAAATTCTCGAATCGATGGAGAACACAACGACTTCCCTTTCCTCTCTGAAGAACCAGCACCTTACCGTGGTAGAGAGGTTTGTGTGCCCTGATTAACCTGGGGCTATGTTGTCTGGAACCTTGTGTTCCTGGTAGGGTCTCCCATGGCAAATTGGTCTCAGGCAAGGGGCCAGACTAAGATTGGTTCACAAGACCTCATGAAAGACGACACACGAAGTGAGGATACCCGGCCCGGAGGAAGCCCGAGGTCCCCTTCCGGAGCCAGGCCCAGTGTATAAGTGTACGTGGTACCAGAGCACCCTAGGCAGAAGGTCCATGATCGATTTCGTTATCGTATCATCGGACCTGTATGGCCGTATGTTTTGGACACTCGGGTAAAGAGAGGGGCGGAGTTGTCAACTGATCACCATCTGGTGGTGAGTTGGGTCGAGTGGCGGGGGAAGCCTCTGGATAGACCTGGTAAGCCCAAACGTGTAGTTCGGGTGAACTGGGAACGTCTGGAGGAGGCCCAAGTTCATGAGGCCTTCAACTCACACCTCCGGCGGAGCTTTTCGGGCATTCCTGTGGAGGTATGGGACATTGAACCAGAGTGGTCGGTGTTCAAAGCCTCTATTGCCGAAGCCGCGGCGGGGAGCTGTGGTCTCAAGTTTCTAGGTGCCTCAAGGGGCGGTAACCCTCGAACCTCCTGGTGGACACCGGTGGTCAGGGAAGCCGTCCGACCAATACCATGTACTTTAAAAAATAAAAAATAAAAACCTATGTGGGAACTATCAGCAGATATCAAGCCCCAACAATATATTGAAAACCAGGAGGACGTTTTTTGCGAAGCTAAAGCTCAAGTACTTTACCAAAATCAACTAAACTATTTGCTCTTGACCCTTTTTTGGAAATGGGATTTTCCGTTACACAACAGAAGACTCAATTCAGGCCTTAACCCTTTGGAGTCGACCGTCACGCCGGCGTGATCAGATCACATGACCTGTTCAAGCCGGTGCCGCATAAAAACAACAGTCCGGACAACATTGCCGTGTGTTTCTGTCGAAAGTACTGACTTGAAACTATATCCCAGTCTTTGTTTCATGCAAAAAGACCCGGTAAACAGTAAACAGGAGATACGATGATATAAAGTTAGTACATTTCAAAATATTTGAATATCTTCGCCGTATTTGATCATTTTACGAAACGGAAAATACTGGAAACTGTAGATCCTGCTCAACAGGATGTGTGTGTGTTTCTGTTGAAAGTACTGGCTTGAAACTATATGCCAGTCTTTGTTTCATGCAAAAAGACCCAATAAACACGGAGATAGGATGATATAAAGTTAATACAGATATATTTCAAAAGTATGAATAATGGAAGCACATATTTTAATATCTATATATATATATACCGTATTTTATCATTTTAAGAAACGGAAAATACTGGAAACTGTAGATTCTGCTCAACAGGATGTATTTAACAGGGAGGGGGTGAGGTAATCAGGTAAACGGAGTGATACGAAGCGAGACGAAAAGAGACGAAGAGGGACTGCGGGAAATGGAGAGAGGCGAAGATATACGAAAACAGGCGGCGGGAGACTGCGATTGAAGTAAAGTGACAAACATTGAGAATTTAGATATAGTTAGATAGATTTAGAGTTTTGAAGATTCAACTATGATGAAGAGAACTCTGAACGTGAGTCAAGCTATAAGCTTGTTTTTTGACATGGAGGAGGAGGAGCCTGTGATGTTGCCCTCTGTGTCGTAGTTGACAGAAACTGCTTTGAAGCGTGGCACAGATAAAGACAGAAAAAACGGATTTTTGTACATAATGTGTATATATATATATATTTGTATTATATTTATAATAACACTTTTGCCTTATCAGAATGAAATCCCATGTACATTATTTAAGCTTTTAAATGTTTGGTTGTGCTTACTGTGTCACTGTTGACAGAACTTGAGAAATGAGGAAAAAAAACCTATGGATACACCTGTTATTTGTTAATACAATTTGTATATAGGTTCATGCTACCTCAATTAAACTTTCACATTATCATAGTGACATCCCATGTATATATTTACAGCTTTCAAATGGTTTGGTTGTGTATGTTTGTGTTACCTATATGAAAAATAATATAATTTTCAAAATCTGTTTTTAGTTTTTTTTGTGATTTTTGGTCCAAAAGGTTCATATAGTATCTCAAAATGAAATAAATGACTATCAGGTTATATAGGTGAGGTTGTCCTTAAAAAAAAGATACCAAACATTGACATGCCAAACATTTCTTGATGGGGTTTAGTAAGACAAATCAAAAGTATGTGAAAACAGCCAAATTAGCCCAGGACTCCAAAGGGTTAAAAAACGCTTTAAAAACAAGTCAGGGAGAGTTAAATGTGGTGCTATTTTGCTAATGAAAGAGATTACACTTTTGGAAAATATCTCCCCCTTTCTCTGCTCCTGAGGTGCTGCAGAAAAACTCAGCACACATGGTCAGAGACAGGTGTGACCTCTGGAGAGGAAGAAAATATGAACAGACCACAGAGCGACCCATTAAAAGTGTTATGGCCTCAACACAGAGAGGAAGATCTGCATATTGTAAGGAACTCTCCCAAAGCAGGCTACCCACCCCCACCCCAGTACAAGGGGAAGAGTTTTGCTCTCAACAATGAATAAATCAACTCTTAACCAAGTCAGATTTCAAATAGCAATAGCTCCAGTTGTTAAGACAAGAGGGAGATTCAAAAAGTTATCTTAACACCAGAACAAAAAGATCAATATCAAAAAACAAAAGAGTATGTTGTGACCCATTCTCAGCAACTAATAATGCAAGATATAGAGAAATCTTTGAAAGTTCATCTAACCATGAATGATTTAGGAGGAGGTGTGGAGATAAGGAACCAGGACAATAAAAAATATGTGCTGTTCATGTCCATGACTTGATCAGGAACAGAGGAAAAATTATCTCCTGAAGAGAAGCATCTTGCACTTGCATTCAGATTGTATCCAGCCCTGAGGGAAATGTCTCAAGGTACCAAAATGTGCATATACACTCCTTATTCTTCAATATCTGAAGCTACTAAACAAACTGTTCAGGGAGCAAAAGCAATGATGAGTAGATGGAGGAAATGGAAAATTATGATGTCTGATCCAGATGTGGAGTGTAGAGGACCTCGGGAAGTAAGCCACAAAAGGGAAACAATAAAAGCTTTACAGCAAACCGCTGCTCCAGAGATAACACTGTTTACAGATGGGAGTTTGCGAAAAGGTGACCAAGCAGCCACTTGGGCCTTTATAATGAAAACTAATTCAGGTGAAGTACTTTGCAAGCAAAAGGGTGCAATACCAGGTACAGCACAAACTGCTGAGGCAAATGCCATTGTTGAGGGACTTCTTTTTGCTAAAAAAGGTAAAATAACACACATCTGTATTATTACTGATAGTGATTATTGTTACAAAGCAGGTAAAGAAGATCTTAATAATTGGGAACAAAGGCAGTTCACAAATGTGAAAGGTGAAGCGCTGACACATGCCCATCAAGTGAGGGTCTTGTTGCAGAGTTAAGGGCGGGCATGTACCTAGAGTGGAATCATGTCCGTAGCCATACAGATAAGATCGAATTCGACTATCAGGGTAATAGAGAAGTTAATGCGCTTGCTCAAACCAGGAGAAGAGTTAACCACCTGACTGCCATATTTCCTAGTATATGCAAAAAGGGTGGAAGCATCCCTGTTTGTGATTGGTCAAATGTAGCTAACCCCGCCCCTTTCACAGTTTCAGGTGAACGCGCTCTTAGCTGGAGAGAGAAACCCTGGCTTGATTTACCGAGTTGATAACCAGCATCGTAGGACCGTGTTGCATCGCCTTTCACTCGAGTACACTTCCAGAGTGTACCACACAGCATTCCACACTCTCCACTCGTCGATCAGAGCGAGCGGAGCGCATTTTTTCATCCGCCTCACGGAGCGTGGAAAGTGAGGGGCAGGGCTGCCTCTCTTCCGTCGGCGTGGAGAGGAGGTTTACCTGTGCACCTGTGCTGTGCTGCTGTGGGGAGGTTTTTTCCCCGGGAAGTCGTGGAGAGACGGAGCGGCTGCACGTTGTTGCTCGGGCTGGGGCCCCCTTTTTCCACCTGTCCAGTTGTGCTGTGGCGGGGACCTGCTTCCACTTGTCGTGTGCTGCTTTCCTGGCGAGATTTTGCCCCGGGGGCGTAACGGAGAGACCGGAGTGGCTTTGCGTTCGGGCTACGGCCTGCTTTACACCTGCTGTAGCGGAGGCCTGTATCCACCTGCTCCACCTGTCGTGCTCTACGGTGCCGAGGAGGTTTTACCGCGGGGATATCGCGGAGAGCCTCTTCGCCTCGAGCTGGGCCTGCTTCGCCTATCCTGCTGTACTGAGGAGGTTCTGCACCAGGGATATCGCGAAGAGACCGGAGCGCCTCCACGTTTCGGGCCTGCTTGCGCGCCTATCCGGATGCTGTGTTGGTCTGGGGAAATTGCCCATATCGTGATTCTGCTATATTGCCTGTTAGCTATTTTGGACAATGATAAGTTCTCTCGTCATCCTGAGAAGTCGACTGGATTCAGGTCTGTTCTACCGCCCGCAGTGGACATCCCCTGTAAAGGTTTGGATGTGTTACACAAACAATTACTGGTTGCCTTGTCAAAGACATTCAGTTCGACAAATGTTTGCCTTTCTCACTTGCCTGCGATGGTTCTTCAGGACTGCTTCTTGAGCTCTAATCTCACTTTCGCAGAGTTTACTGGTGACTTTAAAGCAGATGACAATGTATGTGTGTCGGTTAAGAGGAAAAGGTGCTTGTTTTTTTTGTTATTATTACTATCAGGGAATGTACAACTAAACCCTGGACCGCCCACCAGCAGTAGTAGTCAGATAGCTACTCGTGCTGATTTTAATTCTAGATCTGGGTTGGGATTCATTCACTTAAATGTGCGCAGTCTGTTACCTAAGTTAGATTTTGTCCACATTTGGGCGAGCTCGACTGATGCTGATGTCATTGTCTTATCAGAAACGTGGCTAGATAAATCTATTTTGGCCTCTGACATCTACTTAAATTGTTAGTGTATATCGTACCGACCGTCCTAAAAAAGGTGGCGGCGTTGCCATTTATGTGAAAAATAAGTTTTGTGTAACCAAGATGGTTTCCAAATCTATTAGTTAATAACTATAATTGTTAGCCTTATATATATCGAAGTAGCAAAGGGTCAACAGATCGTGGTGGTGCTGGGCTGCTACAGACCCCCCTCAGCTGTCAAGGACTCTTTATCTTCTTTGGCAACACTTTTATCTCAACTTGACTACAAGGAGATAGTGCTGCTTGGTGATTTTAATTGGGACTGGTTAACTTCTGTGTCAGATGATTTTAAAAACTTTTGTATCTCTCTGAATGTTACTCAGATTATAGACAGTCCTACTCGCCCTAACATTAAGTCCCCAAATAAATCCTCCCTAGTTGATCTCATTTTAACTTAATGTTCCCCATAATTACTCATCTGTGGGAGTATTTGCAAATGATCTGAGTCAAAGTCCTAAAGGGTAAACCTTGCATTATCAGTAAGAGAAAAAAAACATTTTGTGGAGCAGGGTTTTGTACATGATCTGTTTGATTGGGGTAAAATCAATCTGTGTGCTGATGTAGAAACTGCATAGTCTTATTTGTATCTTGGTTTTAAGGAAATTATAGATAGACATGCACCCCTGCGTACATTTAGAGTGAAGAGACGAGACAATCCTTGGTCTTCTGCTGAATTATCTAGTCTCCTGCATGAGAGAGACAAGGCCTGGGCAAAGGCTAGGAAATCAGGCTCAGAGGTAGAATGGCTACGCTTTAGGCAGCTAAGAAATAGCTTCACATCGCAAATCAAAAGGTCTAAGTCTAAGTATTATCTGTCAGTTACCACAAAGAACCTGAATAATCCTGGAACATTTTGGAAAGCCATAAAATCGATATCCACCGGTGATATCCGTAATGAGCTACCTCCGTGCATTACCACAGCATCTGGCACTATATCGGACAGGGCCAGTATGTTAAATTGTTTTAATGAGCATTTTGTGTCCTGTGGATCTCTGTTTGATTCTGTCACTAACTCTGCTTCTGTGAACACCACAGTCTGTGATTCTGAAAAACGTGTTTTGGATTACCCCTTTTACTGTTGATGTTGTTCGTGAAGCTTTAACCGAGTTAGATCCTAAGAAACCGGCTGGCCCGGACAACGTAGAGCCTTTCTTTTTAAAGATAGCTCAGATTTTATTGCTCAACCTCTCACTACTCTTTTTAACCTCTACCTCAGCTCAAACACAATTCCAAAATTGTGGAAGTCAGCATATCTCCTGCCTCTACTAAAAAGTGGGGAGGCCACTTTATTAAATAATTATAGGCCCATCTCTAAATTATCAGTTCTGGCTAAGGTTCTTGAACGCCTAGTGAGTGAACAGGTAAAGGTGTTTTTATGTACAAATGACATCCTGTCTAAACATCAATCAGGCTTCAGAAAGCAACATAGCACCATCACTGTGACAATGAAAGTGGTGAATGATGTGGCAAGTTTTTTAGATAAGCAGAGTTGTGCAGCTCTATTTATTGACCTGTCCAAAGCGTATGATACCGTCGATCATCGCATCTTAAAGCAGAGCCTAGTCAGTATTGGCATATCCAGCCATGCAGTAGGGTGGTTTGTGAACTACCTCTCTGAAAGGTCCCAATGTGTTCATTTTGATGGGCTGTCTTCTGAGTGGTTAAACATTACTAATGGTGTTCCTCAAGGTTCTGTTTTAGGTCCACTTTTATTCTCCATCTACATCAATAGTTTAGGTAAAAATGTCGATGGAGCAACCTTACATTTTTATGCGGACGATACCGTCATGTACTGTGCAGGTCACTCCCTTAAGGAGGCTGTTGTTGAATTGCAAGCAGTTTTTAACATTATTCAGACTCAGCTCTCTGAACTAAAGCTTATTTTAAATGTTGATAAAACCAAGGTAATGCTGTTTTCAAAATCTAAAAAGACACCAGAGCCTGTTGTAGATATTGTAACTACGCAAGGAATAAAAATTGAAGTGGTTACCTGTTACAAATACTGTACCTTGGTATCTGGCTTTATGATTGTCTCACTTTTAAACTTCATGTCAATAACCTGCTTAAAAAACTGAGGGTTAGGCTAGGCTTCTTCTACAGGAACAAGTCCTGTTTCTCGCTTGAAGCCAGGAAAATGCTAGTCACTGTGACCTTTTTACCTGTGCTGGAATATGGTGATTTGACTTACAGGACTGTCTCAGAAAATTAGAATATTGTGATAAAGTTCTTTATTTTCTGTAATGCAATTAAAAAAACAAAAATGTCATACATTCTGGATTCATTACAAATCAACTGAAATATTGCAAGCCTTTTATTATTTTAAT
This sequence comes from Notothenia rossii, assembly GCF_949606895.1. Taxonomy (NCBI): domain Eukaryota; kingdom Metazoa; phylum Chordata; class Actinopteri; order Perciformes; family Nototheniidae; genus Notothenia; species Notothenia rossii. The sequence continues at coordinate 28,886,796 of NC_136910.1, read as the reverse complement.
ATTGCTGATTATGGCATACAGCTTAAGAAAACTCAAAAATCCTATCTCAAAAAATTAGAATAGTTCCTCAGACCAAGTAAAAAAAAAAGATTTATAACAGCAAAACACAATCAAACATTTGAAAATGTCCATTAATGCACTCAGTACTTGGTTGGGAATCCTTTTGCACGGATTACTGCATCAATGCGGCGTGGCATGGAGGCAATCAGCCTGTGGCATTGCTGAGGTGTTATGGATGCCCAGGATGCTTCAATAGCGGCCTTTAGCTCATTAGCATTGTTGGGTCTGGTGTCTTTCAGCTTCTTCTTCACAATACCCCACATATTCTCTATGGGGTTCAGGTCAGGGGAATTTGCAGGCCAATCGAGGACAGTAATGCCATGGTCAGTACACCAGTTACTGGTGGTTTTGGCACTGTGGGCAGGTGCCAGATCATGCTGGAAAATGAATTCCTCATCTCCATAGAGCTTTTCAGCAGACGGAAGCATGTAGTGCTCTAAAATCTCTTGGTACACAGCTGCATTTACTCTGGGCTTGATGAAACACAGTGGACCAACACCAGCAGCTGACATGGCTCCCCAAACCATCGCTGACTGTGGGAATTTCACACTGGATTTCAAGCAACTTGGATTTTGCTCCTCTCCAGCCTTTCTCCAGACTCTGGCGCCTTGACTTCCAAATGAAATACAAAACTTGCTTTCGTCTGAAAAGAGGACTTTGGACCACTGTGCAACTGTCCAGTGCTTCTTTTCCTTAGCCCAAGTCAGACGCCTCTTCCGTTGTCTTGAGTTCAGAAGTGGCTTGACCATGGGAATACGGCTATTGTAGCCCATTTCCCGGAAACGTCTGTGAACAGTGACTTTTGATACCTGGACTCCAGCTTCAGTCCACTGTCTTTGAAGCTCCCCCAAATTCTGGAAGCGACTCTTCTTCACAATGCTGTTAAGGCTGCGGTCATCTCTCTTGGTTGTGCAGCGTTTCCTGCCACATTTCCCCCTTCCAACAGACTTTTTGTGGATGTGCTTTGAAACTGCACTCTGTGAACAGCTTGCTCTTTGAGAAATTTCTTTTTGTGTCTTACCCTCCTGATGGAGGGTGTCAATGACGGTCCTCTGGACAGCAGTCAGATCAGCAGTCTTCCCCATACTTGTGATTTAGTTTACTGAACCAAGCTGAGTGTTTTTCAAGGCTCAGGAAACCCTTGCAGGTGTTTCGAGTTAATTAGACGATTCAAGTGATTCGTTGAACACCCTACTAGTATACTTTTTCATGATATTCTAATATTTAGAGATAGGATATTTGAGTTTTCTTAAGCTGTATGCCATAATCAGCAATATTAAAATAATAAAAGGCTTGCAATATTTCAGTTGATTTGTAATGAATCCAGAATGTATGACATTTTTGTTTTTTTAATTGCATTACAGAAAATAAAGAACTTTATCACAATATTCTAATTTTCTGAGACAGTCCTGTATATGAATGCACCTGACAATTGCCTGGTCAAGTTAGATGCTGCGTATTACAGCGCACTGGGATTTGTGACAAACTGTAAAGCATTAACCCATCACTGTACCCTGTATGCAAGGGCTGGTCTGACTTCGCTAACTGTACGGAGGCTCAGTCACTGGTACATTTTTATATATAAAGCCATGTTAGGGAAACTTCCATCCTACATCTGCTCCCTGATCTCACGGCGAATTGTAAGTGGCTACTGCCTGAGATCGCATGCTGTAGTTTTATTAAATGCCAACTGCTAGGACTGTCTTAGGGAAGATAGCTTTTAGATGCGCAGCTCCTCTGTCTTGGAATAGTCTGCAATCGAAATGGAAACCGAGCAATCTGGTGCCACTAAATGTTTTTAAAGCTCGGTTGGATGCTACTCAATCGGAAGCTGTTGGTACCTGCTCATGTGGATAGTTATTGTAACTTGTAATCCCTGTAATGATGCTGTAAGATGTCCTTTTGTTGTTCTGTTTATGTTTTTACGTTTCATGTGGAACCTACTTGAGCAGGTCTCCCTTGAAAAAAAGATCAATGATCTCAATGGGATACACCTGGGTAAATAAAGGTTTGAAATTAAATGAAAAATGTGCCTCCTGTAGAAGCTCCTCAGGTTGTGCTTGAATTACACAGCAGTTTAGACCATGTGGGCCTAGTTCGGATGAGAAAATATTGTCTCAACTATAAAATCCTCATACCGAAACTGCGATTGCACTTACAACACACACGATCAACACGTCTTCAATGTGCAGAGGTGGATGGGTTCAAGACAGTTCATCCTGAACATCTTAAAATAATAGAAGAAGAACCACTAATCAGTTTTAGTGCTGACATAGCAGGTCCTTTTCCGACCCGCACTCCCAGTGGGAACAAGTATTTCCTTGTGATCTGTGATAATGGAGGGAGTCATAAACATGTTTATCCTCTGACCAGAGCAACAGGGAACACAGTGTCTGCTAAAATGGCAGAGCATATCAGTAATTTTCCAAAAAACTGAGAGAATGAGAATGGATAACGCGACTCACTTTAAAAATGAGAACGTTTTGTCACTCTTGCAGGATAATGGAATCACACCTATCTGGTCGTTACCATATAAGTCTCAAACAAATGGGGTAGCAGAAAGAGGTGTTAGAGTAGCCAAAGAATGGATCATAAAGAACTGTAAAACAAATTGGGACATTCCAATCAATTTGACAAGGCTCAACTTATTCCTATGTATGGATAAGCTACCTAGGGCAAAGGGCAGGGCATATCTAACTACCACCCCTCTTCTGCCAAAGGTTGGGCATCAGGTGTGGGTGACCAGAAAGGGCCGCAGTACAGAGAAGGGTCAGCTTAAGACTACATTAGAAGGTTTGGATACAGTGACGTCAATCTCTGGGAACGTAGTTTCACTCCAGAAGAGAGGGCCAGTTCACCCGAGTCAACTAAGATTAAGATCAAGATAGCAATATGACTAAAGCCTATACCATCCACTGTTGATGAGATCAGTCTCACATCTGATGACATGTTTTGCACACACACATGGCAGTTTAATGTGCTTTCTTCCACAGGAGAGGATGGCTTTTTGTGGGATCTTCCCACAATAATTTAGAATTTGTCTTGGTAAGTTGTGTACCAAGGGAGATTTTATAGAGCAAAAGAGGGAATTTAAATCTGAGTAACAAGCAATATTTAAATTACAGACAATTTAGTATTACAACTGTTAGAATCTTTAGTGCGTTATGCAAAGGAAGATGGCAATACGAAACTCTGTCTATTAGCATGGATCATTAGAGCTTGAATGGAGAACACATCAGTATCAAAGAGGAAATGGAAAAATAACCTTTATATCTCATTGTTTTTAATTTACATTATTATTATTTTCTTCACTTATTTTTAATTGTTATATGCCTACACCCTACAGCAGTATTCATTTAAATTAGATTTTTTTTGAGCACATCTCCCCTTTTTTTGTGCTGGTTTTCACACAGCATGGAGGTGTAGGGCTGTCAGGTCGTTAAACTGATAAGAGTAAATTATGGCCCAGTGCTTTCTGCCATTAGAGGCCAACTGAGTAAGAGGAGAAACAATCACCCTGCTGTCTATAGAAATTCCAGAGCAATATGGAAAACATGATCCTGTGAAAAAGTCCTTGGGGAAGTTTTTTAACTGAAACAACTCTTTATGAATCAGAGAAATAATTTATACTTGATCTTAGCTATATTGTTGAGATTTATACCTCAGCAATCTACCAATATAAATTTGAACCTGCCTAGCGGGACTGCTTCAGTCACAGTGGCTCCAGTGAAGCCAACTCCTGGACCCAGGAAACCTGTGCAGTATGGATCAGCGGCTGAGTCACCTGTACACCTGCCAGTGGAGGATGATGTTTCTTCCAGCTCTGTGGGACAGGCTGCATCTCTACCCGCTGAGCCACTCAGATCACAGTGGATTTCCCAAAAAAAGGACGACGACTACCTGATGGTCAGATATCAGACGCCAGGTAGCAGCATCCCTACCTACCCCTGCCACTGGTCCACTTCACCACATCCAACACGACGACTTCCTGCTGGTCAAGGACTTCCGGAGAAAGAGCTGGAAATCCAACCGTTGGCAAGGTCCCTACCAGGTGCTTCTCGTCACCCAGACAGCGGTCAAGGTCGCAGAGAGAGACACGTGGGTCCGCACCAGCCACTGCAAAGTCGTAGTCACAGGCCAGGAGACACGATAGAAACAGACGACAACAATAGAAACAGACGACAACAAGTGACGTGCCAAGTCACCACCATCACCACACTCGCACCACATACACCTAATCTCACACTGCACACACAGGATGTCATGAGCAAGAGCCAGCCAAGCTGTTTCATATGCCTCTGGTTTCTCGTTTGTGCTATCATTGTGTGGGGCCTCATTGACCTTGTCACAAAGTCATGAGCGATTATTGACGAGGTCTAAAATATCCATAACAACTGTCAACAGATGGGGCCCCCCGCTCCTGCAAGTACCAGGCAGAGTGGGAGTGCACACACAAGTCTATGATCATCATGACTCTTTTTACTCTTGTGCCTGACCGATGTGATAACGAGAACATTCCAGTGAGGTACTATGTTTTTTGTTGTTCTCCACACCAGGTTCATCAAAGGTCGTCCTTATTACACATACTGAAGAACTTTTCATGATATTGATGCTTGAAATTTCAATATACAGTGGGGCAAAAAAGTATTTAGTCAGCCACTAATTGTGCAAGTTCTCCCACTTAAAAAGATGAGAGGCCTGTAATTTCTATCCTAGGTATGCCTCAACTATGAGAGACAAAATGAGAAAGAAAAAAATCCAGAAAATCACATTGTCTGATTTTTAAAGAACGTATTTGCAAATGATGGTGAAAAATAAGTATTTGGTCAATAACAAAAGTTCATCTCAATGCTTTGTTATATACCCTTTGTTGGCAATGACAGAGGTCAAACGTTTTCTGTAAGTCTTCACAAGGTTTTCACACACTGTTGCTGGTATTTTGGCCCATTCCTCCATGCAGATCTCCTCTAGAGCAGTGATGTTTTGGGGCTGTCGCTGGGCAACACAGACTTTCAACTCCCTCCAAAGATTTTCTATGGGGTTGAGATCTGCAGACTGGCTAGGCCACTCCAGGACCTTGAAATGCTTCTTACGAAGCCACTCCTTCATTGCCCGGGCGGTGTGTTTGGGATCATTGTCATGCTGAAAGACCCAGCCACGTTTCATCTTCAATGCCCTTGCTGATGGAAGGAGGTTGTCACTCAAAATCTCACGATACATGGCCCCATTCATTCTTTCCTTTACCCGGATCAGTCGTCCTGGTCCCTTTGCAGAAAAACAGCCCCAAAGCATGATGTTTCCACCCCCATGTTTCACAGTAGGTATGGTGTTCTTTGGATAAAACTCAGCATTCTTTTTCCTCCAAACACGTCTAGTTGAGTTTTTACCGAAAAGTTCTATTTTGGTTTCATCTGACCATATGACATTCTCCCAATCCTCTTTTGGATCATCTAAATGCTCTCTAGCAAACTTCAGACGGGCCTGGACATGTACTGGCTTAAGCAGGGGGACACGTCTGGCACTGCAGGATTTGAGTAGTGTGTTACTGATGGTAGCCTTTGTTACTTTGGTCCCAGCTCTCTGCAGGTCCCCCCGTGTGGTTCTGGGATTTTTGCTCACCGTTCTTGTGATCATTTTGACCCCACGGGGTGAGATCTTGCGTGGAGGACCAGATCGAGGGAGATTATCAGTGGTCTTGTATGTCTTCTATTTTCTAATAATTGCTCCCACAGTTGATTTCTTCAAACCAAGCTGCTTACCTATTGCAGATTCAGTCTTCCCAGCCTGGTGCAGGTCTACAATTTTGTTTCTGGGGTCCTTTGACAGCTCTTTGGTCTTGGCCATAGTGGAGTTTGGAGTGTGATGGTTTGAGGTTGTGGACAGGTGTCTTTTATACTGATAACGAGTTCAAACAGGTGCCATTAATACAGTTAACAAGTGGAGGACAGAGGAGGCTCTTAAAGAAGAAGTTACAGGTCTGTGAGAGCCAGAAATCTTGTTTGTTTGTAGGTAACTAAATACTTATTTTCCACCATAATTTGCAAATAAAGTCTTTAAAAATCAGACAATGTGATTTTCTTTCTCATTTTGTCTCTCATAGTTGAAGTGTAGCTCGGATGAAAATTAAAGGCCTCTCTCATCTTTTTAAGTGGGAGAACTTGCGCAATTGGTGGCTGACTAAATACTTTTTTGCCCCACTTTATAATAGCAGCAACACACGGAGTTAACTACATTATACAAAAATGGGTTAATGACTAGAGTTAACCGAGTTATTTATTTTGTTAAAGTTTCAGCTATTCTGTCATCAGATTATTTATTACGATTTGTTAAAACGTTGTTTCTTTTGATGTGAAATATTATGTATTTAATTTAAATAAAAAGCCATGTTAGTTTCTGCCAAAGGAAGAGGGGGGACATGGCCTGGTTCACCTGGCAAGCAGAGGGGCTGCTTTCAGGCTCCGGTTCGTCCAGAGGTTCCTGACTGGACCTGCTGACCTGGTCTGGAGACCCGTAGCTCGGCCCTTATTGGAACGCTGTGGTGGGCTGGGTCTGGCTGAGTCGCTGTTCCTAATGGACCTAAAAGGATTACGCCTGAACAATCTCTCGGGTTTCTATGGAGGTCTCTTCAAGGTGTGGGGACTACTCAAAAAAGAGAGACCAGAGTGCTGTGGCTCACTGTTCTGGCTCCTCAGAGAGCCGGTGGTCCGTGGATCTCGGTTTGTGTGTGGAGTAGGGCCTTCTCTACAACAGAAACTCTGTGAGGAGAGGATCCTCACGCTGGGCCAGGTGGTGGAGGTGTGTGGCCTCCGTCTGGACAACGTTGCAGGCCTGGCCTCACGTCTGAGCCTCAGGTCAGTCCGGGTGGTCAGCCTCCTGCTGCAGAGCTGGAAACAGCAGCTCAGCCAATGAGAGCTGGCGTTGATCGCTGCTCACTGTAACGGATTGAAGTCTCCAAATGACAATGACTCTTTTCCAGAGATGCAATGTTTTCCTGACCTCCGTTGTGAGGGTTTTTTGTTAAAGTTGGACAATGTTACTGATTTTAAGTTTAGCACCATTTCCAACAAAACATTTTATTATTTGGTGACAAAGGTGCTGAATCAGAGCAGACTCCAGGAGCGAGTGGACACCCGGTGGAGAGCCCATCCGGGCCTGACTGAGGCTCAGAGGCCTGAGTGGAGAGCGCTCTACAAGCCTCCGCTGACTAAGAGGGGTGGGGACCTCCAGTGGAGGATTCTCCACGCTGCGGTAGCTGTAAATGCGTTTTCAGTTATCAACCCTACAGTGTCTGACGCCTGTCCTTTCTGTGAACAGAGGGAAACCATTTTTCATTGCTTTAAGGAATGTGGTCGACTCCTTTGTCTTTTTCAGTTACTCACTCAGATGTTGATTTTGTTTAATGTGGTTTTTTCTAAGACAATGTTCATTTTGGGTTGTAGGTACAGTCAGAAGCAAAAGTGCAAAAGTCAGCTTTTGAATTTTTTGTTGGGGCAGGCTAAAATGGCCATTTACCTCAGCAGGAGGAATAAAGTTGCGGAATCATTGGATACCGATGCAGTTTAGATTTTCAAGCGGATGGTTAAAGCAAGACTGAAAGCGGACTACGGTTACTTTTGCTTAACAAAAAATGTGGGAGAATTTGAGGCCATGTGGTGCCTTAAAAATGCTTTGTGTTCTGTGGAGAATGAGGATCTTATTTTCAGTCGTTGTCTGAACTGACAATGTGTGTCAATGTGTCTGTTTGGTTATTTGCTTTGTGAATAAAAGTGGTTTGAAAAATCAAAAAAAATCTCTCTATCTCTCTAAGTGAGATTATAAAGAACAAAATAATAACTTATTCTCACACAACAAATGTCAACTGTACACACATGTCATTTCCTGGACCTATACCAAAGTTTGAATTTAGGCCTCCTGCAACAACCTACATCGTAACAGAAAATGTCCTATTGGGAATTCAGTTCCACAATAATAATGAAGCCTCCAGGAGCAGATGAGCCTAAGGGCTAATAGCTCATCTTCAGTCTGCTGATGTTTGCTTTTGCCATTTCTGTGGTGGCAAAGTAAAAAAGAAAAGAAAAAAGATAACAAAAAAGATAACAATTAAGGACAAATGTGTGCTTTTTCAGCGTTTGACCTCGGTCACAGCCTTCTCTCCATTATTTGAGCAAATGCCTTCTCCCTGAGTCACTTCACTCCTCCATCACAGCGGCTGTGCATATCACTTTTGCGTTGCTTGCGGAGCCTGCGCTTATGCTCGGTTGATGACTGTCCTCCTCCTCATTCACTTGTTCACTTTAGCTGGTAATATTCTCCTCTGTACCTCTCTTCCGAATACCTCCCGTTTTGAGCCACGTTTTTAACATCATTCAGCTTTCTTCTTTCTTTAGCTTGCTTGCAACGTTAGCGGGTAGTAAGGTCGTAATTAGCAACGCCAGAAATAAAATAAAATAAATGTTTTTGTTTCTAAATCTAAAAACAGCAATAGCCTATTAGAACTAATTTAAACCACAGTTTCAATTATCTCAAGCTTATTTTCATTCGTTGTAGTATTTTGATAGTATGATTTATTTTTTTATTAATGTTATTCAATCAAGCCTCAAACTGATGGCACTTGTCCCTAGAGCCTATTTTAAATTGAAGTTGTCTGAGGTCCTTACCATCAGCTGCTCTTGCAGTAATAATAGTGTACCTTAATGTCCCAAATGTGCACAATGTAGTGACTGCTTTTCATCTTTTTGTTTACTTAGTTGTGTTTCCTGTATTTTATATGTCTGTATGTGTAAAGGTTAAAGGTGGGGTAGGTAAGTTTGAGAAACCGGCTCGAGATACACTTGTTGTTATATTTCATGGAATGCTCTTAACATCCCTATAGCAATGAATATCTAAGTGCTTTGACAAAAAATCCATAAAAATATTTCATCTGTGGAAGGCTCTGTAAGGAAGTGGCATATTTTTTCCGGTTGTGTATTCCCAAATTCTAGCTCACTCGAGCTGGTTTCTCCAAAATTACCTTCCCCAACTTTGAATAAAAATTTATTTTTTTAAAAATGTATTAAAAAAAAAAAAAAAAAAAGGTTATATCTGTCAGATTCCTCCACGTACCACTAGCGGGAGCTGGCGTACCACCGGTGGTACGCGTACCACAGGTTGAGAACCACTGGTCTAAGACTTTCAGACTGGAAGTCACAGTACTGTGCTTTGATCTGAATCAAGATTGCATAGGGTTAAGGATGTTGGGTGAATAAAAAAAAAAAAGCTCTAGCTGAGCAGAAACTAAGGACTCAAATATTTGATAAAACGGAAAGATTTGAGATGGGTCGATAGTTATTCAAATCAGTGGGATCACCAGCTTTCAAGAGGGGCGATACAAGAGCTGGCAGTGTGTGAGTGGACAGGGAGAGATTATAAATATCAGTAACTGGTTGTGCTATAATCTGAGCTGCAATTTTTTAAAAGAAAGAGTCGAGGCCGTCAGGCCCGGCAGAGTTTTTAGGATCAATTGAGTGCAGACCGTGTAAGACTTCAGAGACCGAGAAAGAAGCAAAATCCAAAACAGGGGAGATAATCTCTTGACTATGGCTGTGAGTACGACCATGCAGTCATGACTTTGCTCATCAAAAATGTGACCAGCCTTTTTGAAGTGAGCATTAAAGGCATTAGACCAGTGACCACCAACTGGCGGCCCGCGGGCCACATCCGGCCCGCCAGACATTCTCATCCGGCCCGCACGACGGGGGTGACTGTGGCGTTGGCGGAGTGGTTTGTGCGTTCGCCCTCCACCCATTTTTTACAACGTCTCGTGAGTAAGGTGCAGTACCGGAGTCCAACAGAGAGGCAGCAGCTGCGGGACAGTAGAATGCGTACTGCAAAACCTTCCCTGCCTTGAAGAAGAAGTGATCCTTCGTTGTGAACATAGACTCTATATATAAATGGACGTAGGGTCCGTGACGTCACCCATAGGATTCTGCAGAGTTGCCGAGAAGCCCTTAGTAGGCGGAGTCAGCCACTAACGGCTCGACACTGACGTCAGAGTTCAACTCCCGCCTGCTCCAAATAAGGGCAAAGAGGCGGAGTCGAGGCGGGACCTGCTGCCACCGAGCTGAAAGTTCCAGAGCTAGCTGAAGCTACCAAGCTAAGCTAACATGCTCCCCATCGGCACACTGCCGTGGTATTTTACGTTTCTAAGGTAAGCGGACATGAAACTATTCAGCAAAACTATAAATAATAATCTAAGTTATTGAGTTTTTAGCATAATACTTCAGAATCTTAAAATCCCTTAACGTTTGTATGCAATTGTGCTAAATTCAACACTGGAATCAAGCAAATATTAATATGTTTGCATGACATTAGTTATTTATATTTTGATATCACTTAAATTATACGTTTAATACATTTAAGTCAAGCTAAGGTACACGTGATGGTAGCTAGTTAGTGCTCTTACCTGTGAGGCCTCTTCTAAACAGCATAATAACCAGACTGTATCATTAAAACTAAGTACCAGTTCTAGATCCTTGACTTTAGACAAACAATTCAAAAGACAACATGTATTTAAAGACCAATCTTTATTTGAATGTGCCTCTTAACCTGATATATTAGTTATACAGTAATAGTATTGACAATCTAAAAAAACTGAGCAACTCAACAGTCACCTTTATGTTTCTTATTGTCTAAAGCATTTGTTATTTTCATTTTCCCCCTCTCATATTCAGTGTGGACGGATTGAGACAGCGTTGTGTCCAGAAAGTTAGAGAGACTTCAGGGAGAAACCTCCGTGTGATGGACTTCCTGTCTGTTGGTTTGGAGAGGACTGAGGGTCTTTCCTCTGCGAGGGGGACTGGGAGGACTGGGGTGAGGGACTGATGGAGGAGCCCATGCTGGGCAAACCTGATACCAACTGCACAGGCCTAATCTGTCACTTTATTTGACTAAATGTGTTTACTTATCAGGGTGTCCGCGGGGTCTTAAAAAGTATTAAAAGTTGATAAATCAATTTAGCGAAAATTAAGGCTATTAAAAAGTATTAAAAAGTATTAAACGGCATTTTCCAAGGTATTAAGAAGGTTCACAGCAACGACAACATGAAACACCCTTTAATTTACTGAAACAACATGTCGGGAAACCCCACAAGGCGGCCCCATGCATAGCGCGCCATAAAATGCTGCTTATTATTTTAAGTTTCGTTGCCTTGCTCCGCTCTGTGTTGGGGGGGGGGGGACTAAACGACTACTGTAACGGGTCCCAAGGTGGGTAGACCGGCATACGCAATGCTCTGGGGGTCCAACGGCTCCGTGTGTAAGCCCTATATGATAATTTTCTGATAACGATGAAAGAGCCCGCCTCCCTCTCCCCACGTCTCCTGCTGCTGCTGGGCTGTCAGAAGAGGGGGAGAAAAAGAGAGGCAGTCACCGTTTATTAAATATTATTATATTATTATACAGAGAACAGAGTCGTTATCAATTTGTTTTAAAGCTCAATAAATAACAAAGAAGACCTCTGATCGGCACTTTTCTAATTTTGTACGGAAGATTTCAACTTTAACGGACATGTTGACCGGCGGAACATTTTTTTTACGGAAACTGCCGCACGGTCCCCTCGTTCCTTGGAAGAGGCGGAGAGGTGGGTGTTTTTCATCTGCTGGTGGACTACCTGAGAGATACAGCAGGAGAACACGCCGTCCACCGCGGAGAATAAACAGAAGGGCAACCATGGCAACCATGCTCCGGGGTCTTCTTTGCTGCTTTTGGTGTATTTCGGGCGACAGCAGCGCCACTTACATGCCTGACATATGTATTCCAGCATTTCCAGCGGTCTAGTGTGAACGGACACGTTTATGAATCGAATGCGTGTGAACGGAAGCCTTTTTTGCGCTTGCTTATGCGTTTTACCGTATGCGTCCTTGTGGGGCCGGGGTCTAAGCCAAACTATATCCGGTCACAGAGATCTGCTATTTTAAAGTAAAGTCAACACATATAGACCCTAAATATAGTCTATATTAAGAACGAGAAAAGTCTTAACATATATATCCTTTTTTGTAAACATATGACAAATGTGTGAGGGTGATGAAGTCAGAGCATCGTCTTATGTGCCAGGGCTTAGCCCCGGACAGCCCCAGCCCAATTTAACCCCTGGGTATTTGTGAGGGAGCTCCTATATGGCATTACCCCCCTGAAGCTCACCAAAGTTTAACATATTTCATAGTTCAAAGTTTTGTCAATTGTTTTGTTTATTGGTCAAATACTGGTTTCTAATGGTTTCTGAGGAGTTTTACTGGAATGAAAGAGCACAGAGTCTACAGAAGCAAAAAAGCAGCATACTGCATTAAACCTGACCTTCACAGAGAGGTTGAAGTTCATGTGGAAAGGAGGCTTCAGTAGTCTGTATGCACTCTGTTTAGTTTTGCTATCTTACAATCAATATAGTAAAGTGTGTTGCCAATGTAACCGGTTAGAACTCAAAGTTGCGATGAGGTCTTAAAATGTATGGAAAGGGTCTTAAAAAAGGTCTTAAAAGGGATTACATTTGACTTCAGGATTCCTGCATATACCCTGCTTATACATTTAATAGGTTTACACCTTCTGTCCATATGTGCGCTTAATTTAAAACATTTGATTAACTTTTGGTTCACATTTCAATAAATTGTATTTGCACTCCTTTTGTCCATTATTTTTACTGAAAATGTTAGATTACACATTCACATCTGACTGAAGATTGGCCCTATTTTATTGTGATGTTGCAAACTCTGCGGTACAAGGCACATGCGAGGCAAATAGAAATAATCAGCTGATGGAGTGTAGATTTGGAAATAGGTGCATTCGATCAGCTGACTGTTTTTACAATAAAAGTAGTGTACTGGTCTTAAAATCTCATAGCATCAGCTTTTCATTTTCCTCTTGGATGTTCTTCTTGACCCTCAGAGAAGGAGAAAATGTTGTGTCTTTCAGGCATGTCCTTTCCTAACAAAAATTACAGGAAACATAAAACATATTATTGCAGAACAAATGTGTTATTTATGAAAGCGGTGTGTTTGTGTGTTTAGGGGCTGTATATATAATTATTTTGTCATTTTAATGTGTTTTTTTTATTTCAACAGTGAGCTACAAAGACAATCAGATTATGAATGAACAGTAGGAAGTTCATCAACATTGAAATATATGTTATTATCAAAATAATATTGAACTGTTATCAAAACGTAGTGCAACTGCAGAAGCTTGCTCTGTTGTCTCACTGAAAGAATAACTTTTACCACGTTTTTTACAGACAATATTGAGAGATAAATAGTAGCAGTTCTCACTATTTGTTAAATATCTTTGCCTTTAATACATTAAATTAGAAAGCTGACAAAATCATATTGCTTGTTAACATCTAAATGTAACTTTTTGCACAGAAAAAACCCTCAACTTCACTGGTGTGTAGGTGATCTAGTATTGTTTAATGGAATGTATATCAGTATATTAAAGTCAATACTTTCTTGATTCTTTGTACAGTATGAACAAAATAATATTTGTACCTGTGCTGAAGTTCACTGCTGTGAGGAGTCCAGTTCTGTCTCTCACTCTCTGGTCCAGCCTGTCTGCATCACCTGGACACCTTAAACAAACAGATATATTATGTAAAGTACCATGTGTACAAACAATATAACTGATTCTCTTCTGTTGAACATGTTGGATTGTGTATTGTCTGAGTCAGGGTCCTTTTTATTTTACTGTAACTTTGGAAGTTGAGTTACCAATGCTTGCTGTTTATTTGATACCAATTTGGTAATGCAATTAATAAAAAACAACAAGTTTTGGGTTTGTTCTTCAGATGACTGTGACGTTAACGTGTAAGCTCAATAATGAACTCCAGCTCAACCAACCATATTGTAATATCTAAGTAATCATCTTGAAATATGACATTAATAATTGTAATATACACACATCTTGTTGTGAGGTTGATTTCACATACACTACTTCGACATTAGCTTGTCTACATACTTGAGCATAGCCAATTTAAATTAACCTTAGCGATGCATACAGTTCCTACCTAAATAATAATCATCTCTCTAAGTTACAAGGATGACCTTATTTTATCAACCTCAAACAGAAGCCGTTTGTTGTGCAGTATTATCCCACTTAACACTTGTCTATTTCGTTTTAACCTTTATAAATATAGTCTATGATTTTAACTTGGAGGCTACTATTAGCATCGTTAGCACCGATGTAGCTACCAATCGCTTACACGCTAACCCAAGCCGTAACATTAATTACGTAGCTGATTAAAATCATTAACACATAAATAAGTACTCAAATTTCACTTACCGCAAAACCGCATTCATGCAACGTCTGTTTCAACCGCAGAGCGAGTCACAATAGTCCGATATATAAGCATGAAGAACAAACAAACACGGCCGGGGGCAAGTTGTGTTCCCTGGATGAGCTGAACAGGCAGATTGCCTCTAGCTTCACGGAGCAGCTAGCAGAGAGACAACTGTATTCAGCTGGCGTTACATTTGAAAAACGAGTAATCTGATTACAGTTACTTTCATAAACCTGAAGTGAATACATTTTGGAATACTTATTGGAATTATTGGTGGAAAAGTTTCCTCACAAAATGTAATATTCATTACCTGCAGAACTGTGTGCACACTGCACAGCCTGCAGCATGTCTGTGAGCGAGAGAGAGATGCAGCGTGTCTGTGAGGCCCCCCCCGCACACGCAGATGAGAGAGAGATCTCTTTTAAAATATATTGAAAGTTAGAAACGGAGATGGTTAGATAAAATGTGTAAGATAACATTTATGTCGCATTTATTTATTGTCGAAATGATGACATTTCATAACGGGATCAAATCAAAGTGAATGGCCTGCTGCTGCTGAATGCATTGGGCAAGTGACTGGAAAAAGTTAAAAAAGTTATTACATCGTTTCAGATAATAAAAAATAATGATAATTCATTAGGGGTGCCTTTCAAAGCACCCAAGGACACCTTACAATTCATAACATATTCCAAGGAAATGTTTTAAGACAGTACAAAGAATGCAGTCCAGGTGATGTTTTTTTATGTGGGGTGCAGATGAGAGGGAGCTGTCCAGAATGACACCAAGATGTTGTGTTTGAGTTCTTGATAAGCCATTAAAACAGTAAAATAAGTGTCTCCTGTTCACCAAAACATACCCATCTGTTATGGAAAAAGAAAGTATGCCAAAAGTATTCTAAAAGTAATCTGAAAACGTTACTTTTTTAAGACACGTAACTGTAACTGTATTCTGATTACTTTCAGAGCATGTATTCAGTATTTAGTAACTGATTACATTTACAAAATGTAATCCCTCCCCGGTCAACAAATTCAAAATTCTGCGATAGTGTCTATTGGATAAATGTTGGCCCTTGGACAAATGTAGTTGGTGATCCCTGCATTAGACCATAGACTGTATATATAAATGGACGTTTGTGCATGATTTTAGTTTTTGATTTTTTGCTGTTACTTAAATTATACTTTTAATAAATTAAAGTCAAGCTTAGTTACATGTGATGGTAGCTAGTTAGTGCTCTTACATGTGTGCCTCCTCTGCAACCAGACTGTATTAAAACTCTAAGTACCAGTTCTATCTACTTTAAACAATTAAAAAGACAAAATCAACTAAATGTATTGAAATAACAATCTTCATTTTAGGTGCCTCTTCTTCTTTTAAATTAAACTTTCAGACGTGAGGTATTGAAATACAGTAATAGTATTTTTTATTTTTAAAAAACTGAGCCACTCCTTACAGTTAACTTCATATTTCTTATTGTCTAAAGCATTTATCACACACATTTTCCCCTCTCATATTCACAGTGTGGATCAATTGAGACAGCGTGGTGTCCAGGGAGTTGCAGAGACTTTGGGAGAAACCTCAGTGTGACGGATGGCCTGTCTGTGGGTTTGGCTGGAGAGGAATGAGGTGGAGCGGTCTTTCTCTGGGAGGAGGACCAGGCCTGATGAAGAAACCACCTAACTACATCTGTGAGCCCATAATGGGCACCGCTGTCACAAACAAATGATGGTCCTGTTTGACTAACGGGACCAACACTATTCAGTGTGCAGATCTTTGTGTTCACAATAAAAGTGTAGTTTCTTGAATTGGTTTTTAATCTCTTATCAGCTTTTCATTTTCTTCTTGCCCCTCGGAGACAATGGTGAGGCAGTTGTGTCCTTCAGGTATGTCCTTTCCTAACAGAAATGACAAGAAACATAAAACAGAATAAGTGTGTTATTCATGCTGTAGAAATAAATACAAAACTATTTGAATGTGTTTTTGAAATTCATCACTTGGTACTACAAAGTAGGGCTGCTCAATTAAATCGTATTTGAATAGCAATTACGGCTTGCAACGATTACGAAAACAACGTAAGCGAAATATAACGATAATTTTTTTATTATTATTATACATTTTTTGTATTATTTTTTGTATTGGTTTTTCAGTGTAGTTATACTTAAAGTTAAGGGTAATCAACTGTTAAAACATACTGTTCAGATGTTTTTTCTCCAATAAATTCATGTTTTCAAAGTAAATCGTTTTTAATAATTGTGATATCAATTATTGACCCAAATAATGGAGATTATGATTTTTGCCATAATCGAGCAGCCCTAGTTAGCAAAACATATTTAAGGGATGACATGAGCAGCCCTACCAGCATTTGCCATGGTGGCCAAAACATTTTTATTTGGTCTTAAATTGTAGTTCAACATTTATTTCCAGCCTTTAAAGTTTAACTGAGTGGAATATGTTGAATATGTTTTACCAAAATGTTGGCTATATGTTGAGGAGTTTTCAGGTTGTGACAGTGCACTGTAACATGTTTGTTGATCTTGTTTATTGGTATTTATTATTTTGATATTATTTATTTAAATGGAGATATGAATGCATAATTTATTTTATTTAATTTTGTATTGGTTTTTCAGTTGATTACCCTGAACGTATAATTCAACAATTAAAAAGTTCAAATTATTATTTGTATTTGTTTTAAAATACAATGGTTTTCAAAGTCAATGAATAATCACATTTAATAATTGCAATTACAATTGTTGACCCAAATAATCGAGATTATGATTTTTGCCATAATCGAGCAGCCCTACTACAAAGAGAATCAGATTATGAATGGACAGTATGCAGCTAATCAACATTAAAATAAAATATATGTTATTATTAAAATAATATTCAACTGTTATCAGAATTTAGTGCAATTGTAGAATCATGCTGTTCGGTTGTCTCACTGCAAGAACCACTTTTACCACGTTTTTACAGACAATATGGAGAGACAAATGGTAGTAATTTTCACAAAGTAAAATAATAATTGCCTTAAATACATTGACATGTGAAAGCTGACAAAAAAATCATGTTGCTTGTTGCTTGGTAAAGTCTAAATGTAACTTTTTGCAAGGAAGGAACAGTCAACTTCCCTGATGTCAGTATTTAGTCATGTTTAATGGAATGTATATCAGTGTATTATAGTTGTTACTTTATCTATTTAAACCAGAATGTTTCTCGATTATTTGTACACTATGAAAGGTATCTTTGAGTCCATGCTGAAGTTCACTGATGTCAGGAATCTCGGTCTGTCTCTCGTGGTCAGCATCCTCTGGTCTGACTGAATCACCTGGAAACTTTAAACAAACAGATAGTAAAGTAACAATGTGTTGGTCACAGACTTGTTTACATGCAAACGTCATGTCCTAATCTTTTTGATTATCCTTAAAAAAAGTGCTGGATATCAAAGCCCTTACTGTATCTTATCAGTTGGATTGTGTATTATTGTCTAGTTGGGTTCCTTTTTATTTTACTGTTACTTTGGAATAGTTTTTCATGAGACAGTCAAATAAACGATATGTCCTATGCCATATTCACATTCATTTGTAACACACACGTAAGGGTAAAAGACAAACATCTTTAACACATGTAATGCAATGAATAAGCTTAATTGTCACAGAAGCACACATAACGTCATATTTAATATTTAAACAAATCATTTCCTTGTCCCTAAAGCATTGACTACGCAATTGTTTGTCCTTAAATGCAGGTATTAAGTTACATGTTCACGTTCTGCTGCCACAATAAGTCAGTTTCTCCAGTTTAATGATAATAAAATGCTTAGTAAGTATTGGTAATAATATTACATTGTGTGCTGGACTTCGAATCAGAGGATAGCAGGTTCGAGTCCCACTGCAGTCAGCATGTCATTGTGCCCCTGGGCAAGACACTTCACCCCAAATTGCTCCTGTGGGGATTGTCCACAGTACTGACTGTATGTAAGTCGCTTTGGATAAAAGCGTCTAACAAATTACATGTAATGTAATGTAATATGATGGTAACGTTAACCAGTAAGCTTCAATAATCAACTCCAGCTCAACAAACCATATTGCAATATCTACGTTAACGTTATTTTTGGAACCATCTGGAAATGTGAGATTCATATTTTTCAGATACACAGATCTTATAGTGAGGTTAATCTCATATACAGTACGCTAGTTTTCAACACCACTGTGACACTAGCTGTCTGCATCGTCGAGCATAGCAAATTTAAATCAAACAATATCAATGCATACAGTTACCTAACTAGCAAACTAACTAATGTACGAGGATGACCTTATTTTACCAACCTCACACAGAAGCTGTATAGTATAGTATAATCCTTCTTAATGTTTTACACTTCTCTAATATGTTTGAACTTGTATGCTACGGATAGCATCGTTAGCACAGATGTAGCTTAGCTGAATAAAAAGACCAGTAAGAAATAAAGTGCTTGAATTTCACTTACCGAAGAAACTCTATTCCGGGACGGTCTGTTTTAACCGCAGATAAGTAAGATAAGTTCCGATATTTAAATGAAGAATACTCCACCAGGCACCAACACAACAAACACTTCCGAGTTCAAGTTGTGTTCCCCTTATCAGCAGTGTTGGGTGTAACGCGTTACAAAAGTAACGGAGTTACAGTAATATATTACTTTTTGCTGTAACGAAGTAATGTAACGCATTACTAATGAAATGTGGGTAATATATTACCCGTTACAATGCTCAGTAACGCAGTTACAACACATTTTAACCCGAAATTAAATGGTGTTTTGTTTTTTAAGAATGTACTAACATAGCGAGACATTCCGACACCGGACAAATTGTGCGGGTAGATTAGTAAACCTGGTGTTTACTCTTCAGGCTTCGCGTCGAGATCTTCGGGGAAGTTGAACGTTATGCAACCATTCAAAAAAGAGAACGTAGCGAAAAATACTAACAACAAATTGTGTCAGGTGCGCGTGACCTGCTCCGCTGCGCATGCATCATTTCCAAAGTGCTTTCACAGCAGTGCCACACATCTGATCTGTGGATAATCATTTATACGAAAATGGTTAAAGCAACCATCACTAAACGCCAGCAACACTGCATCTACTGCAGACAGTAGCAACAGGTCAGATGCGGTCATCACGTTACCCTCCGTTGTGGACACTAACTTACTCCCGCCTGACTCGCCATCCCCGGAGCAGCAGTCTTCGTTGCCCGAAACTACGCCGCCCCTCTGCGGCCCGCAGGTGCCAGGTATATCTAAACAACTACCCGCCTGTACAGTGGGGTAAGGCGGTCATTTTGCAGCTTGTGGTATAAAAATAGACAATGGCTAGAATATTCATGTGAAAATATATTCTGACATGCCTTTAGAAATGTTGGGTCAAAAATAATGCATACAATAGCACAGATGCCTTCACCACGAATGGCTACAAAAATATCTCATATCCCAAGCTTATTATCAACGAGCTGATGTTGCAGCTGAAATGTTCTCCAGGTCACAAAGTCAACCTCACATGATGATGTGATACCAGTTTTCAAGCACAGTAAATATTCTCTTCCCAGCGTATATGATGGGACCAAGGTGATGATGTAGTAGGCTACATGGTTTTAATAATACTTTTGTCTTTCAATGTTTGCCATTTCAAACCATGAGCATGGTTTAAATAATATTTGCCTTGATATACAATATGTTAACCTTCATTATAGTCCTTGACAGCGGTCTGTACTGCTGTATTAACAACGTGTCACATGTTAAGTATTTACTATCAGAATCGAGTATTCAACTAAGCCCTGTAATACAAGTTGTTAGTAGCCTTAAGGGCAGTGCTTGAATTGGGCCGGTACTCACCGGTACGCAGTACCGGCACTTCTGATTTTTACCCATGTGGTACCGGCACTTCTTACTGAGTACCGGCACCTTGCTGGTACTCAGTAAAATGCCGGAACTCAGCCGCCGGCAATATACGTATATATTGTAAACGCATTGCAGCGCAAATGTGGGTCTGACTCTGCCTCACAGAGGGTGACTGGCTGTCTACATGACGTGGCCTGCCGACATTGCCACTTTCATACAGATCATACTAATGCCCTCGATTGGTCTCTGTGTGTCATTCAAGCTCGGGAGGGTGTGTGTTGGTGTATGTGTGGCGCGAGCGAGCGAGAAAGCGCGCGCACCGGTTACGTGTATTTTTGTTAGCTTCTGGTGCTAGCTAGCTGCGGTAACGGATATAAGGAGCTTTTTCAACAACAAGGTGGAGGGAGAGTCCTTTGCTGTCAGACTGAGAGGCTGATAACTATAGCTCTGGTGAGGTAAATTACTCTCTGAGTCTTTCGATAGTTAACTTAGTTTAAGTTATCTCAGTGGGTCTCAAACGGTTCGGTCACCATTTATGTAAACACATATTTCCATTTGAGGGGGTAGTGATTCGTAAAATATGCATGAATAATACAAACAAAATGTTAACTAGGTGAAAAAAGGTAAGATAAACTTGTTGAGAGCTAAAACTAGTCTTTGCTGTTGCCTCAAAGAGGAGCAGGGGGGAGAGGAGGGAGACAGGAGAGGCCGATTCAGGAGCCCAGACACACTCACAACTATAAATGAACCAAAAACAAATAAATAAACAAGTTTCAATGTTTTTTCATATTGGATATTGTATGTTATTGGTTATGGCCATGTACTTATGATTTTATGATTATTTAAATGTATACATTTTTGTTTCATATGGGTGTAGTCTCTTTATTTCCCCCTCAAAATGCACCAGATTGATGCATTTAAGTCCAACATTTTAAAAAAAAATCTTACCGGGGGAGCATGCCCCCGGACCCCCCTATAGGATTTGAGGCCCGGCTCCACTGTTCCCAAATAGATTTGCAATTTTTTTTAAATAGTAACCCATCTCCATATGTTTCTTTTTGGGTAGTAGATTTAAACTAGAGGGCTATCACTTTGTGCAGCAACGCTATTGACAAATAAATCCAGCAAAATGGCACAAAAAACTGGTAGTGGCCTCAGGGACGAGGAGTCATTTAACCAGCCAGTAGGAGTCAAGCTTTACTTTCTTTTATATCCATAAAGAAAAAGTAAATCTGTTTACAGTTGTTTCATTATGGATGTTGAGAGGTATCCATATATCTCTTCATTTTGCTCTCAAATTGCACCAGATTGATGCATCTAACTTCAATATTTTAAAAAAAATGTTCCCGGGGGAGCATGCCCCCGGACCCCCCTAGACTAGAGGGTTTCAGGTCCACTCCCCACTTACAAAAATAGCACTTTACCACTGCACCCCCTCTAATCTCAGATGCCCCCTGAGTCATTTTGTTTAAGTACAGTGAGCCTTTCTAAAATATACAGTAAAGAGACAAACCCACCAGCATTATAGGATATACTATGACTTTGTGCCAAATACTTGTTGCTGATTTAGAGTACTGGCACCTTTTTTATTCCAATTCAAGCACTGCTTAAGGGCCTACACAGTTGATATGCTATACCACATTGCCCTTCACTGGATGCATAATGAGCTGCACTAAACTACATTTTAGCATTTAAAATACCTAGCTATTCTTTTGCGGTTATTTTGGTGAAAGTAACTAAAAAGTAACTAAAGTAGTGTAACTCATTACATTTCAGAGACAGTAATATTGTAATGTAATTTATTACTTTCAAAAGAGAGTAATAAGTAATATGTAATATATTACATTTTGGAAGTAACTTGCCCAACACTGCTTATCAGCCTCGCAGCTGAGCCCCTGTAGCATCCTGGAGCTTACTGAGCTAACGGAGCTACTAGCAGAGAGACAGAAAGCTAGAAGGAGCAGTCACTGCAGAGACCTGTCACTCAAGGTGACCACGCCCTACTTTATGCAAAAAAATTAAGACCTAATATAACTAAAAGGGTTGCGTTATAAAACAATTCACTCACCAATCCATAAGTATGAAGGTGGAATATAACTATATCCAGAATAATTTGTATTGCATCCAGGGGTATAAACATGTTTATTTCTGCTGTAAAGTTGGGCATTTTAACATGGGGGTCTATGGATATTGCTCCTTTCTGCAGTGATCGCCTATCGGCCAATATATGACCTGCAGTTTGTGGCACTTTACACCTTATTGGCCTCCCGGCTCTGCCCCAGAGTTTACCTCTTTCATTAGACATATCATTTGTATCTAAAATAAAAGAATCACTGACCTTCAGTTTTTGTGGGAATCTAGAAACCTTCTTGTTCTGAAGTGATTTAATTGTTTTCCAGAACTTAGAATGGTCATTAAAACAATTAGGGGTAAAGCTCAGATAGTAATCAGCTTTTGCTTTTTTAATAAGGGCTGAACATTTATTTCTGAGGACACAAAAAAGAATCCAGTCATCAGTAGTGTTAGACTTTCTAGCTAAAGACCATTGCTTATTTCGATCATGAATGAGATCAGATAGTTCTCTAGTAAACCATGGAGTGTTCCTATTCCCTTAACTCTGCATTTTCTAAGGGGGGCATGTCTATTAATAATCAATACAAAGTGATCAATAAAGAATTGGAGAGCAACATCGACAGATGGAATTAACCAAGTGCCATTTAACCTCCGCCAGATCGTGTAGGAAAGCCTGCTCAGAGAAGTGTTTGAAGTAGCGCCTGAGCACGATAAGGCCCTTGGCTTTGGGCAGCTTAGGGCTCCTAACGCTAGCAATAGTGCAATGGTCACTGATAGCATTAGGAAAAACACCAACAGACACATACTT
Organism: Notothenia rossii; assembly: GCF_949606895.1. Lineage (NCBI taxonomy): Eukaryota > Metazoa > Chordata > Actinopteri > Perciformes > Nototheniidae > Notothenia > Notothenia rossii. The sequence continues at coordinate 28,863,704 of NC_136910.1, read as the reverse complement.
ATGAGCTGCATTTGTTAGAATGACATCTATAAGGGTGTCATCATTATTGGGTTTGGCAGGGTTTATTCTAGTGGGACTATCAATAAACTGAGTGAAGTTCAAAGAATCACAAACCTGCTTAAACTGTGAAGATTTATCACTCAACCAGTCCCAATTTAAATCACCCAATAATATGATTTCAGATGAAAACTTGGACAACAATTCAGTAGGGCTAGTAGTCAACAGCCAATAACAGTGAGAGGAGCATTTGCTATAGTTATTTGGACCGCTAGCAACTCAAATTGCCTTGGAATTGAAATAGAATGAAGGACAGAGCACTGTATGCACTCAGTAGTAATGATTCACTCAGTAGTAATGATTTTATGTGCTTTTTTAACGATAAAATTGTTACTCTTAGAAACAAAATCAATGACCTCTTGCCTTTGACCAGTATAGTGTTATCAACAGCTCCCGGAAACGTAAGTTCTAATAATATTACACTAGATAGTAAACTAGAATGCTTTTCAGCCATAAACCTTGAACAATTAAATTCAATGATTCTCTCTTCTAAACCATCAACGTGTATCTTAGACCCGATTCCAACTAAGCTGTTAAAAGAAGTTTTTCCATTAATTAGCACTTCTTTATTAAATATTATGAATATGTCTTTATTATCAGGCTATGTTCCAAAATCATTCAAAGTAGCAGTGATAAAACCGCTTCTTAAAAAGCACAACCTCGATCCAGAGGTTTTAGCCAACTATAGACCTATTTCTAATCTTCCGTTCCTCTCAAAAATTCTTGAGAAAGCAGTCGCAAAACAGCTGTGTGATTACTTAAGAAACTATGATTTATTTGAAGATTTTCAGTCTGGCTTTAGAACACAACATAGCACAGAGACAGCTCTGGTTAAAGTCACAAATGACATTCTAATAGCCTCTGACAAGGGACTTGTCTCTATTCTTGTCTTACTCGATCTTAGTGCTGCATTTGATACTATCGACCATGATATCCTATTGCAAAGACTAGAGCACTTAGTTGGCATACAGGGAACTGCTTTAGGCTGGTTTAGGTCTTATCTATCTGAACGCTCTCAGTTTGTACGTGTCAACGATGAATCTTCCATGCAAACCAAAGTTAGCCATGGAGTGCCACAGGGCTCAGTGCTTGGACCTATTTTGTTCACCCTATATATGCTTCCGTTAGGCAATATTATAAGGAATCATTCTGTAAACTTTCATTGTTATGCGGATGATACTCAACTATATTTATCAATCAAGCCTGATGAAATTAATCATCTAAATAAAATTCAAGACTGCCTCAAGGACTTAAAAACGTGGATGACCTTAAATTTTTTGATGTTAAACACGACCAAAACTGAAGTTATTGTACTTGGCCCGAAGAATCTACGAAACAAATTATCTAAAGATATATTAACTATGGATGGCATTAATTTGGCCTCCAGTGAGACTGTAAGGAATCTTGGTGTTATATTTGATCAGGATTTATCCTTTAACGCCCACATAAAATCAATTTCAAGGACCGCCTACTTCCATCTACGTAACATTGCAAAAATCAGGCATATCTTGCCTCAAAACGATGCAGAGAAACTAGTCCATGCATTTGTTACTTCAAGGCTGGATTATTGTAACTCCTTATTATCAGGGTGTACCAAGAAGTCAGTCAAGTCGCTTCAGCTGATTCAAAATGCTGCAGCTCGTGTACTAACCAGAGTTAGGAAAAGGGACCACATTACTCCTGTTCTGGCTGCCTTACACTGGCTCCCTATAGAACACAGGATAGAATTTAAAATTCTTCTTCTCGCCTACAAAGCCCTTAATGGGCAGGCGCCATCTTACCTTAAAGAACTCATTATACCCTATTGTCCTACTAGGGCATTGCGTTCCAAGAATGCAGGGTTGTTGGTTGTTCCTAGAGTCTCTAAAAGTACAATGGGAGCCAGAGCCTTTTCTTATCAAGCTCCACTTTTGTGGAATCAGCTTCCAGTTTGTGTTCGGACGGCAGACACCCTATCCGTTTTTAAGAGTGCGCTTAAGACTTTCCTTTTTGATAAAGCTTATAGTTAGGGCTGATTAGATTCAGCCCCTAGTTTTGCTGATATAGGCTTAGTTTGTCGGGGGACATCTTACTTCTTCCTTCTCTCTGTCTATACCTGTGTACTCTCATGTTCCGATTAACCCAGCTTCCCCAAATTTCTTTCTTTTTGGTGTCTATATACGCCGGGATCCGGAGTCATGGATGATCCTGCGGTCCTGTGTCATGGATTGCGAGTCCTGGATCTTGAGTCGTGGCTGCGGTCCTGGATCATAAGTCCTGGATGGATATCCTCGTGGATTCATCTTCTTATTATACACACACGCATTTCAAAACATTTGGACTACCTATGTTGCAAATGTATTATCTTTTCAATTTACACACGGCATCTATTGCACGTCTGTCCGTCCTGGGAGAGGGATCCCTCCTCTGTTGCTCTCCCTGAGGTTTCTCCCATTTTTCCCTTTAAACTGTGGGGTTTTCTCTGGAAGTTTTTCCTTGTACGATGTGAGGGTCTAAGGACAGAGGGTGTCGTATTGTCATACTGATATTCTGTACAAACTGTGAAGTCCACTGAGACAAATGTAACATTTGTGATATTGGGCTATATAAATAAACATTGATTGATTGATTGATTGATTGTAGTTTCTCAGCAGTGTATATTGCAACACCACCAGCTCTGCCCTTACGATCCGCTCTGAATAACATTCGGAGTTGGCAAATGATGCAAGGAAGCAGAGAAACACTCGGGACCAGTGTTAATGTTAACGTTGCCAGACAGTAAAAGCAATAACAATATTAACAGTCTGGAAGAGGATTTTTTTCACATGGGCTCTGGACGAGTCACTCCTCAGGGGGGCGGGGCGGCTCCGATCCTTTGATATTAGCGAGTCCAGAGTCATAAGGGCATACGGGGAGCGCATTTTGTGCTGTAAAACATCCGCTTTTGGTAAAAATTATCCGATGGAGTCAGCGCTCCAGAGGTTCCACCATCCGAATGTCCAAAGTGAACAAAGACATCGCTGGGAGGCAATCCATCAGCTTTGCCGACATGCGGGCTGACAATTAATCCCAGAAAAAGAGCGAACACAAGGGTAACTTGAGGCAACATTGTGCTGCAACACACTTCGTTCAGGAACAGCAGCTCAAGTCGATCAGCCCCCGACAGCACGGCAGGACAGGCAGCCATCCAGAGTCCGAAAGAGCAACAGCTCAGGCAGAGAGCAAACAATCCAGACACAGCGAGGCACAGGCACAAACGACGAAAAACATCCTAAAAACTTTTAAAGCGCAGCAGACCTTAATGTGCTAAACGGGTCTAAAAAAACTAAATAAAACGTATAAAATGTCAGTATGCACAAGGGGTAGTCAATGCCAAAAAAACGAGAATGGGACAAACACTGACAGAGACGGAGACAAATCAACGTGATGCCATCTTGGAGGACACCTGTGACGCATGTGTGTGATTGTGATAAATAATAATAACAATTATAAAACAGAGCAGAGCTCCATCCTTTACTTACCAGTGTGGATGCTGGTGAGCTCTATAACCTCAGGCAGAGGGGGCTGGTCTGGATGTGAAGCATCTAGAGGATCGGAAGGGTCCTCAGCTTCTCTCTGCTCCTCACCCTTCTTCTCTGTCTTCCCTTCAGCATGCTCACTGCCTTCCACACCTGCAGCAACAGAGAGATGCTCACTGTGAGACCCATGATCAAAGGTCCATTCATCTGCCTTAGAGCAGACCTCATGGAAACCTACCAGTCCATGTGAGCACTGTAAACAGGCCTGTTGGTTGAGAAACACTGGAGACAAAGTTCAAATGAGCCAATATTTACATTCACTCAGGGAGAATTACATCCAGCGCAGGGGTGGACATTAAGGGTAACATTTCTTCAATTTTATTATCACTGGCCCCACCATTGTAACCACTGGCCCAAGAGCATTCGTCCAAAAAAATCGACTAATAATGAAGAAAATGAACACATTTGTTGCAATAGTAATGTATGCACAAACTACATTACTACTTGTACTACAACATTTGAATCATCAGTTCTTCCTCATTTTCCTCAATTGTTCATATTTGGTTTATTAAAATAATTATATTGTGGTCATTGTTAAAAGATGTCTGCTATTATGAGTATTATTATTAGATTAGAACCTTCATTATCCTAGACTGCTGGGACATTTCCCTATAGCAAATACCTTGTTATATTTTCTACTCTTCACTTACTTTTGAGCATAGGTCGGCATTGATGTACAGAGCCGACGAACGACCTTGTTTATATTGGCATCATATAGAGTGGTGCAGTGACGCGTCCTAAAACTAGGAGGTAAGCTGCTGGTTCCCTCGACAAAAAAGCTACGGGATTTCTCCACAGGGTTTTGGAAAATAGCTGGAAATAAGGTCTGTGGAAAACAAACCTGTTTGATAAATGCACGTTTTTTCCAGCCGGATAATCTCCACATGTCTACCCTACTTTTATAGTTTTAAATGTATATATAAATATATATATATATACATACACACACGTGTGTATATATATATATATATATATATATATTAGGGCTGTCAAGTTAACGCAAACATTTTTTAACAGCACTAATTATTTTAACGCGATTAACGCATGTGTATTTTTTGTACTCGGCCGCCCCATAGTTTCAGAGCGCATCGAGTTTAAAATACCATCTACAAGCTGATGCCGACAGCCCCGCTCCTGCCGTCCGCTTGCGGCAGACCACACTTCCGCGCTCACCGGCAGGCACCAACTGGCCATCGGGAGGACCGGGAGGGTGTGTGTATGTGTGGCGCGAGAGAGAACGCGCACACCTTACATGTATTGTTGTTGTTAGCATCTGGTGCTAGCTAGCTGCGCTAACGGATATAAGGAGCTGTTTCAATGAAAACAGAGGAGCGGCATTTCGCAGACAACTGCGCCGAGCACTTGACTTTATGCAGGTAGCCAGACAGTGGGACATTGTACGAAAAGTCAGCACACTCAGCACAGATAGCGCAACATGATTGCAGCGTCCAGGCGGCTCCCGTTCGAACGTATGCCTTGAGTTGCACATAGCTCCAAGGATCCAGTGTACACACACACACACACACGTGTGTACACACGTGTGTACACACACACACACGTGTACACACACACACACACGTGTACACACACACGTGTACACACACACGTGTACACACACACGTGTACACACACACGTGTACACACACGTGTACACACACGTGTACACACACGTGTACACACACACACACACACACACACACACACACACACACACACACACACACACACACACACACACACACACACACACACACACACACACACACACACACACACACACACACACACACTGTATGAGAGAGGTTCCAGGTTGAATTGAGGCGGATATTTTTAATGTTCAGATGTTGTTATGTTTAATATTCATGAGAATATTTGTCATTGATCAAATGATAAACAAACATTTGCATAAAGCATATTTTTCCACTCATATGTTGATATGAGTATTACAGACTTGAAAAATATCCCTCTAAGGAACATTTAGAACAGATACAAAATGTGCGATTAATTTGCGATTAATCGCGATTAACTATTGACAATCATGCGATTAATCGTGATTATATATTTTTAATCGACTGACAGCCCTAATACATATATATATATATATATATATATATATATATATATATATATATATATATATATATAAATATATACATAAATATATATATATATATATATATATATATAAATATATATATATATAAATATATATACATATATATAAATATATACATAAATATATATATATATATACATAAATATATATATAAATATATACATAAATATATATATATATATATATATATATATATATAAATATATATATATATATATATATATATATATATATATATATATATATATAAATATATACATACATACATATACATATATACCAACATATAAATATATATTTTATTTGTATATATTTGCAAGTGGTTTCATTTACAACCCACACAAGTATCATGCTAAATTAAGCTCTGTTGCTTGGATATCACTAGATCCTGTTACATCAGCGTAATATAAAAGTACATAACGATTTATGTGTAAATTAGCATAATTACTAGCTAGCCGCTAGCTGCTAACTGCCGCGGCCGCCTCGTTAATATCAAAATCCATCATATAACAATCCAGTACCATGCTGTCATAGAATTCATTTATAATTCTATAAATTAAAAGGTCCCATGTCATGGCCATTTCTACTGATCATAATTCCATTGTTGAGGTATACTAAAATAGATTTATATTGTGCAATTTTCCAGACTCACATTGGTTTCTCATACAGCATCTCTGTAAAGCAGGGGTCTCCAACCTTTCTCCATCTGAGAGCTACTTTGAAAAAATGAAAGTGGCCAAGAGCTACTTGCATCGCACCGCTTACATCTATTCACATAGCACTCATCAGTTGAATTAAGCTACTTTTATACACGTGTGAAATCAATACCCAAAGCTTATCAACAATCTTAACTTCACATCAAGGTCCAAGAAAACAAAAATGTCTCACTTCTTATTATGGCCCACATAGTAAATACATCACCTTAATCACCACCATACAAACATCTTATGGCACATGTATAAAATAAGTGCATTCACTCTTTTTCACAGTTAGGGAGATGAATGGCACTGCATGGAGTCCACCATACAGGTGTATGCTGGACCCACTTAGGTTCACTCTAATAGAGTCATTTAAATGTTCATCAGTCAGTCTTGTTCTGTATTTAGATTTCATTTATTTCAGAAAAAGCTGCTTCACAAAGGTCTGTAGAGCCAAATAAAGCAGACATGTTAAGTGCTGCTTGGTGAATGTTCTTATAGTTTTCTGGGTCTACAAGGCTCCAGAAATGTTGTGAGTTTTGCTGAGACTCAAGCTGAACATTATTTTGGAGATCTCCACAGGATTGACACTGAACAGTTCAGCCATCTTTTTCATCCTGACATTACATTATAAACCATAATAAATCAATTGTATATGTCTAGCCTCCCTATATCTGTGTGTGAAATTGTTCCATCCTCAAAAACAAATGCTTCTGCGGTATAGCTGCAGCTTCTAGCTACGGTCTTCTGTTAAAAAAAGGACACTGAATGTCTTGAAAGTGGCATCACACACATGACTTAAGTCTGAACACAGCAGATAACAGGAGTATTTACAACAGCATTATAAAAACAAAAATACTGCATGTGGGTGCACACTTACATTCTCTGTCTTACTGTTGCATAAATCCCATGAATGTATGAGATTAAGTTAGCTTCATCATCTCAATCAGTGATTAAGTGAATAATAAAGGTTCTATCGGGTCACTATCAGCCTGTCACTCATTATTTTTCAGGAGGGGGCAGGGTTTGGAGGAACGGAGGAGACGGTGATCGCGGAAGCTTTCCTCCTGCCTTCACAAACTTTACACAAGTATTTAACAACTGAAAATAGCAAGAGGACATTCATACTTTGCAATCCAAGACTTGATTAAATCCACCAAAAACCTGACATGACGATAACGAGTGTTTTTCAGAAACACAAATCCCTCCCTGTGTGTCTGAGCCGCAGCGACACGGACTGATTCAGAGCGGGTCATTCTGCTGTTGGTTCTGGACTGGTGTTGGTGGAGAAAGCAGACTGCTCCGTGTGTGGTGTCGCTGTGCCGCTGTCACGTCTTTTCCTTGATCTCTGCTTCACCGACCAATTTTATATTCGTGTGACAGAAACAATTCTAAAATTTAAAAAAACGTTATTGTCCAGCCGCGGCCGAAAAATCAAGAAGCAACTTTACTACGCTATAATGGATAATCAAGCGGCGAGCTACTGAAAAGCCGCGATCAACGTGTTGGAGACCCCTGCTGTAAAGTATGTGTATTCACCAGCATTCACTCTCCGTCCTAAACGGCTTGTTGGAGCTCCTGCCCCCGCCTCCCTGTGAGCCCAGTGTGCTCCGATTGGTCAGCTCGGCCACTCTGTTCTGATTAGTCAACCACCAGAGAGGCTCCGCCCATGTCTAACAGTGCTTTTTTCGGCTCCGAGCGGAACATCAGTTTTACAATGGCGTCGGTAGAGCCGTATATGTTTGAACCGGAGTCCGATCCTGAAAGCGAGACAGACCAAGGTGATAGACCTGATCCACCGTCCCAAACTAGATTAGGGCAGACGTTTTCACAGTGGAAAGTTTTTATTTAGTATCGCTCTTACATTTCAGATGTAAGTTATAACATTATGTAGCCAGCTAGCTGAAAACAACAACAGTAGCAAACAACATTATATTCCAAGATATACACCATACATATTTGTCAAGTCAATAGACTATTATATACCCTTTTATTTCTTCCTTAGTAATTGAATGTTTATTTTTTAAACCTCGCCATAGTTTGTTTGATTGCTAAACGTGTTATGTTATAAATATCTTACCTTCCTATAGGTTGTAACACGAATTGACAAAGTCCCAGCACCTATTATGTACATGGTACACCACCAAGGACTAGAGTCAAACTGTCTCAACCCATACACCCTACAGAACCTCCATGACATTTACAGATTTGATTATGGACCTTTGAGGCATAGAACGGAAGAAGAGTAAGTTATTCTTACCTTTAATAAAATACTACTGTGTTTGATGAAAAATCAAATCATGGTTTGCTATACAGTGGGGCAAAAAAGTATTTAGTCAGCCACCAATTGTGCAAGTTCTCCCACTTAAAAAGATGAGGCCTGTAATTTTCATCCTAGGTATACCTCAACTATGAGAGACAAAATGGGGGGAAAGAATCCAGGAAATCACATTGTAGGATTTTTAATGAATTAATTGGTAAATTCCTCGGTAAAATAAGTATTTGGTCACCTACAAACAAACAAGATTTCTGGCTCTCACAGACCTGTAACTTCTTCTTTAAGAGCCTCCTCTGTCCTCCACTTGTTAACTGTATTAATGGCACCGGTTTGAACTCGTTATCAGTATAAAAGACACCTGTCCACAACCTCAAACAGTCACACTCCAAACTCCACTATGGCCAAGACCAAAGAGCTGTCAAAGGACACCAGAAACAAAATTGTAGACGTGCACCAGGCTGGGAAGACTGAATCTGCAATAGGTAAGCGGCTTGGTGTGAAGAAATCAACTGTGGGAGCAATTATTAGAAAATAGAAGACATACAAGACCACTGATAATCTCCCTCGATCTGGGGCTCCACGCAAGATCTCACCCCGTGGGGTCAAAATGATCACAAGAACGGTGAGCAAAAATCCCAGAACCACACGGGGGGACCTAGTCAATGACCTGCAGAGAGCTAGGACCAAAGTAACAAAGGCTACCATCAGTAACACACTACGCAGCCAGGGACTCAAATCCTGCAGTGCCAGACGTGTCCCCCTGCTTAAGCCAGTACATGTCCATGCCCGTCTGAAGTTTGCTAGAGAGCATTTAGATGATCCAGAAGAGGATTGGGAGAATGTCATATGGTCAGATGAAACCAAAATATAACTTTTTGGTAAAAACTCAACAAGACGTGTTTGGAGGAGAAAGAATGCTGAGTTGCATCCAAAGAACACCATACCTACTGTGAAACATGGGGGTGGAAACATCATGCTTTGGGGCTGTTTTTCTGCAAAGGGACCAGGACGACTGATCCGTGTAAAGGAAAGAATGAATGGGGCCATGTATCGTGAGATTTTGAGTGACAACCTCCTTCCATCAGCAAGAGCATTGAAGATGAAACGTGGCTGGGTCTTTCAGCATGACAATAATCTCAAACACACCGCCCGGGCAACGAAGGAGTGGCTTCGTAAGAAGCATTTCAAGGTCCTGGAGTGGCCTAGCCAGTCTCCAGATCTCAACCCCATAGAAAATCTTTGGAAGGAGTTGAAAGTCTGTGTTGCCCAGCAACAGCCCCAAAACATCACTGCTCTAGAGCAGGGGTTCCCAAAGTGGGGGTCGCAAGATGATTGCAAAATGAAAATAAGATAAATAAAAATTATAAATTAAAAAAAAAAAAAATTAAATTATTATTAATAATAACGTTTGCATAGACAATTTCAGGGGCGGACTAGCCATCTGTATAATTTCCCCGCAACGAGGCTCCCCGATTGACAATCCACTAGCGCAGTGTTTCTCAAACGTTTTAATACCAAGGACCACTTAACCAATAAAAAACACTCATGGACCACCTAACTCCACAAATATCCCAAAACAATAGGCCTGCTTACCCATTCCAACAATATATAACAAATTACAGCCTAATAATGACAGTAGTGATATTAATAGTAGTAGTAATAGTAGTAGTGATAGTAGTGAGACAATAATGACACTCCCGCGAGAGTGCGGAAAACTGAAATTAATTCACTAGTAGACCCCCGTCTCTGGCACTGTTATTTTGGGGGTCGCAGGCTGAAAAGTTTGGGAACCCCTGCTCTAGAGGAGATCTGCATGGAGGAATGGGCCAAAATACCAGCAACAGTGTGTGAAAACCTTGTGAAGACTTACAGAAAACGTTTGACCTCTGTTATTGCCAACAAAGGGTATATAACAAAGTATTGAGATGAACTTTTGTTATTGACCAAATACTTATTTTCCACCATAATTTGCAAATAAATTCTTTAAAAATCAGACAATGTGATTTTCTGGATTTCTTTGTTCTCCTTTTGTCTCTCATAGTTGAGGTATACCTAGGATGAAAATTACAGGCCTCTCATATTTTTAAGTGGGAGAACTTGCACAATTGGTGGCTGACTAAATACTTTTTTGCCCCACTGTTTGTTCTGCTGGCAGAGGGTGTAGCATCTGGGTATTGACACGTCAGAGAACCCAGGAAGAAAACAATGGAAAACGAGGTATTTTCTGTGTTAGAGTTTTACTCGCTACAGGGTGTACTTTGAGGGTTGTTGACTCTGCAGACCGTTTACATGCATAAAAAGCTTCAAAACACACAAGGTAATAAAGGGTAATAACAGGAAAAGCATGACATGGGCCATTTAAGATACTTGTTAGAATCAGTTCACCATAAATATTATTGGTCAACTTATCAGATGAGGAGTGCATTGACGCGAGCAGATGTTATTTCAATCAAATATTATGATGATAACATGACAGCAGATATGCCGACCTTCTCTGAGAGTGAACAGCTCCTCTGGGGGCCGTGGCATGTCGTCCATCACTAGGTAGAGCGGCTCGAAGTGGTGGAAGAGCGAGGCCGTCTTCTTGTTCATGGAAACGCTGTCGATGACCTGAAGAGCCAGAAGACACTTTTAATCATCTCTGAACTGATATTTCCAGCTTTTAATTTGTATTGTATTATGATGCCTCACTTCATATTCACAAGTTTATTGTGAATTGATTCAAGTCAAGAGTTAAAAAACTATTTATCACCAGACCTAAATAAAATAAATATTGTTAGCAGCTAACTGACTCAGTCAACATGCAACTGGGATTTCAGCTGTTACTCTTCATTTAAAAAATATGTATATTTTTAATGGGGATATCCTTTTCTTCATCTGCAAATGCTATCACGCCAAAAATGTTCAGTTAAAATATGTGAATGAAATGTTTGTTATAAAAGGTACCTCCTGTGCTACTTTCTTCATCTCGTCCACGTATGCAGCCATGGCGCTCTCAGTGCTCATCCCCCCCAGCCGGCACCACGCATCCCTACACACACACACACACACACACACACACACACACACACACACACACACACACACACACACACACACACACACACACACACACACACACACACACACACACACACACACACACACACACACACACACACACACACACACACACACACACACACACACACACACACACACACACACACACACACACACACACACACACACACACACACACACACACACACACACACACACACACACACACACACACACACACAGAGAAAACATTGCAACTGTCATCTATACTTTTATGACATCAAAGGTTAGATTACTACTGTGAAGCTTCTCCTGGACCAGAGTGCTGCAGTAAGACACAATAACCAACACAAACATGTAAATACTGGCAATCATAGCGTCCCTATACCTCACGTTTCAGATAGTAATCATTACTTTAGGGACGTAGGTTGTGGTGGAGAGACAATCCATTTGGGATGGTACTCATTTGAAAATTGTGTTTAGGGTAGAATATCTTCATTAAAAGAAAAACCGAGCATATTCTTTCTAAACAAAAGGGTGCAATTAAAGAGTATTTCCTTGTTAAGTTGGTCTGTTATGGGCTCAGAACAGTCTCATAATACACACATGCACACAGAAGGATTCGCACTTGTGTTTCATGATCCGCAAAAGGATTCACACTTGTATTTCCGGATCCACACTTGTGTTTTTCAATGCACACACAAATGTGTTCTGTTTCATATATACATGTAAATAAAATCAAAATACAGAAAAAAGTTTTACATATGTATTTTTTATCCTCACATATTTGTTTTCTGTTTAAATCCCCTGAACCTGCAAACACAAACCGCTTTCTGTGCACGGATCGCTGTGCATTCGTGTGTGGGTTTTTTGAGACTCCCCTGACGGTCAGCCGATTCGTACTTGTAATTTTTTCTATCTATAGCCAATCAGATGTCTCCTCAATTCTAAGTCAATCACATGAGCGTGCCCCCACGAGGGTAGATTTCTTGCGTTCATGAGGTAGCGCTTCATGTACGCATTTTGCGCTGTCCGGTCAGCTCGCTAAACAGAGGGCGGAGCATCAGGTGATTATGCAGAGCTGCGTGTCTCAGGCCCAACCCCAAACTACTCCCTCGACTCTACCCCTCCGTGTCGGAGTGAACTACTTCTGTAGCCACACTCGCAGCTCAACGAGGCTCCCTCCTGTCAGATGGAGGGAGTAAATACAGCAGCAAGCTTTGGGACGGCCTCCCCTCTCTCCGGCAAAAACAGGAAATGCCGTAACTGTATGTAACAACGGTTTCAAATCAGCATCTCTTAGACAAAAAGTTTAAATGAATAACTCAAATAAAACTCCAAACATCTTTCATTGTGTTTCAAAGCTCTTTTAGTTTTAAACCTGATGTTTATAAGCTTCTTAGTTTTTGCAACGGTCTGTAAATATACACAACTTTATTATAAAATACACACATTTACCTTTTTCTAGACTAAACACAGGTATGATCCTTAGTTAAAAACATATGAGGTTATCATGAGGTTGTTAACATCGCAGTTTATCAGTGGATGTTTGCTGGAACCACTTGTTAACAGCTTGTTTCCTGACGGACACACACAGCGTGACTCCGGTCAGATAGAGACCGGTCTCAAGTCAGCACCGCTGCAGACTTGCTGTTTGAGGGCTTGATAGCCCACTCCCCCTCCACACTCATTGGTTTTGAACAGCACTTAATATGGCGGACCCTCCGCGCGAACGCGCAAACGGAGGGGTAGGGTGTAGGGGGCGGTTTGGGAATGGGCCTCCGTCAGACTCAGCAGCTGATCTGATCTCTCTCTCTCGCGTCCGGTTATACTTCACTCGCGTTTATGTCCATATCGATCAGATCCAGCTCTCCTGATCGGCCTTTATAGAGAGCACCGATCAAACTATTACGAGTGAATATCGGCCGATAATGACCGGCGGGGCTTCCCCCCATTGACAGTTCACTGTCTAGACCTGGCTTCGTAGTGCACTGATCGATTAGGCTAAGCTAACCTGTAGCTGCTCCCTCCAGTCCACACTCACAACAACTTCATACAGACATAACTAAAGCAGCTGTATTCGCCATACAGGAAACACACATTTAAAACGGTTTTGCCTGCCGTTTCCGTTCGGAAAGTGGCAATGTACTGAGAGTGGAGGTGTCCTGAGATTAACGCCAGCAGGCAAGCTCCATGGACCTGTCAGCTCCGGACAGCGCAAAAATGCGTACATGAAGCGCTACGTCATGAACGCAAGAAATCTACCCTCGTGGGGGCACGCTCATGTGATTGGCTTATAATTGAGGAGACATCTGATTGGCTATAGATAGAAACATTTACAAGTACGAATCGGCTGACCGTCAGGGGAGTCTCTAAAAACCCACACACGAATGCACAGCGATCCGTGCACAGAAAGCGGTTAGTGTTTGCAGGTTCAGTACTAATAAGTGAGGATCAAAAATACATATGTACAACTTTTTTCTGTGTTTGGATTTTATTTACAAGTATATGAAACGTAACACATTTGTGTGTGCATTGAAAAACACAAGTGTGGATCTGAAAATACAAGTGTGAATCCTTTTGCGGATCATGAAATACTAGTGTGAATCCTTCTCTGTGCATGTGTGTATTATGAGACTGTTCTGAGCCCATAGTCTGTTGCTAATATAGTATACACAATATTAACAAAGTGATTCAATTTTTTATGATATAAAAGAGAAAAATCTATCTATTTGAAGAGCTGGTCCAGATATTTGATGGCATTTCTTCTTGTCCTATGTTATTATGTGCAGGGGTGCACATAACTGGTACGCAGGTACGCATGCGCGGCAACAATCTGAAATGTGTCACAAAGCGCATTTGCGTACCGACGTACTTGTGAAGCTTTTCCAGAAGGCGGTTAGATCACCGGACGACAGGGTTGGTCTCCGTGTGCACAGACAGGGCTGCTGTTAACGTTGGTCTGTACAACGGAATTGAGCCAAAATGACGGCAACCGGCTGCGGAGGGAGAGTCCCCCCCCTTCACTGGAGAACTGCGCTAAAACAGCTGATCAGAACGTTCATGTTCTGTGGTCACGGAGTACTCCACTGCCCCCCCCGCCCCCCCCTGTTGACGTTCGCGATACAGAGGGCTTCATCAAATAACTTTGAGTGGAGCCAGAAGTTGGAGTACCAAACACTGACTCCAGGTACTCATCTGAGTACCTCACTGAGAAAGTTATGTGCACCCCTGATTATATGAATTGATTCAAAGAAGAAGCACTATTATCATACTGCAGGTTTAATCATATTTGCTATATATACTCTCTCGTTCAGTGAGAATTGTTGGGCATTATTACACAGGAATAAAACGTATACAATAAATATGTGGATCCGAATAAAACATTGCACCTTTAAGCAGGACTCTGATCTCTCTCATCAGTAACCAGGCAACAGAGCCCTTGCTGACTTCGCCTACGTCTTGCTGCTGCTCTTTTGAAAGAGCTAGGCTAAAAAGTTATTTGGATGCAACATACATGGTTAACTGAATTACACTGATCACAACAAACTCCATGAAGAGACACTTATTAAATGTGTGTTTTAGTGTTTACTGGAAACTTTTCTAATGGAAATCTGAAGTAGAGTATAAACAGCTAGCCGTTATTTTGCTCGAGGAAATACAAGCACTTGTAAAAGCTGCTGAGTAGCTCCTGTATATGCTACTGAAACTGACCTTGACATTCAAGCCCTCACACACATACACACCATTTGTAGCGACCAACTGGGTCCCAGAAGCCGGGCCGGGGGACAGTACAGGGTCCACACACTGCCTGCTTGTACAGACTGTAGAAACGCAGCATCACCTCATAGGACGGCCGGTAGGAGCCTGCAGAAAACAAAGACCCTGATCAGGAATGTTCAACTGTCTGCTGACTTCTACCTCGACTACAGGGAACCCACATAGGGACTATTAGGATCATAGGAAGCTCATTTTCAATTTACTTTCAGGTCAAAGAGCTTTAAGCTGTGTTCAGAAATCTAAGAGTTCATGTTTTAACATTAAAGCGATTTAACTGGCCATATGAATCAATCCAGTTAATATGACTTTGTCAACAGTGGAGTTTGGAGAGGATGTATGGCAGACATGTCACAAGTTAATGTATTAATAAAAAGTGCTGGTCACTCTTCTTTGTAAAAACAGCATTAACCCAAACTCCATTAAAAATGTTGGGGCAATGTTTAACAAAGAGCTACACTGGAATTCCACTTGATATTTTCAATTATGAGATTGAATGATGCTGATGACGATGATGATACTACTTTTCATTCAAAGATCTGCTTGATAAAACTCAAAATATCCAGAAAACCATACATAGTTATTAAGGTCTTACTACATGCTGGCTGCTACACTTGGCTTCTCTAGACCAGTGGTTCTCTAGACCTTGGGGGGTCGCCAAAGATCGCAGGGGGGTGCCAGGCCTCAGATGATTTGAGGCCTAATATTATATTTAGAATAAAAATAAATTAAAAATGTATGAATCATTTTGTTTTTACATATTGGAACGCAATACATGATTGTCGCTAAAAGCCTTGTCTCTACATTACAATAAAATATAGAAATTAAATGATTAATTAAAATAAAAATTCATCTGATACTCCTCCGATTCGCGCCAACATTGACGTTACTGTGTCAGCTTTCATAATAATAACAGTTTGCTGCGCTTGCGAGCTAGTGACTAACTTCATAAGGTGAATATTTTTGTCTAAAAATGTCTGAAAAACGTAAAGGAGATGACAGCTCATCTGCAATCAAAAAGAAAAGGAGGACCACCTACCTAGAGAGCTATCTTAACTTCGGTTTCATGGAGGGAACGGACAAAACCCGCCCAGAGTGTGTGATATGCCGAGAGAAGCTAGCCAACGAAAGCATGAAACCTAGCAAAATGAAGAGACACCAACAGACCATGCACCCAGAAACAGTCGGGCGTGATCGAGACTTTTTCATAAAGAAACAACACCTTGCAAAGGCAAACAAGCCAATGGATATTAGAACAGCGTTTGTTAGGGCTGGCAGCGATGCACAGAAGGCCACCGAGGCCTCTTTTGAATGTGCACTTTTAATAGCAAAGGCAAAGAAACCGCACAACATTGGCGAGCAGCTCATTAAGCCAGCTTGCATTAAGATGGTTGAGAAACTGTGCGGCCCGCAGGTGGCGGAGAAGCTAAAAACTGTACCACTGTCAAACAATACGGTGAAAGACAGAATTGACAAGATGGCAAGTAACTGCGAGCTGCAGCTGCTCGAAAAGCTTGGAAAGGGGCCATTTGCCATACAACTTGATGAAACCACAACTGTAGCAGACGAGGCTGTGCTGATCGTTTATGTGCAATATATCGATGGGGAAGATTTGAAGCAGGACATTCTTATGTCAGTCAACCTTACCACTACCACCCGGGGTGAGGACATTTTTACTGCAGTGGATTCTTACCTCTCATCCCACAATCTTTCCTATGAGAATTTATTTGCATGTTGCACAGACGGAGCTGCCTCAATGATGGGGAAAAACAAGGGATTTAACAGTCGCTTGAGAGAAAAGGCCCCACACTGCACAATATTTCACTGTGTGATACATCGCCAGGCCCTGGCCAGCAAGAAACTGTCAGAAGACCTCAGCGAAACACTCTCAACTGTTGTTAAAATAGTCAATTTCATCAAAGGTTGCCACCCCAACAAGCGTCTATTCGCAGACTTGTACGAGGATGAAGCGCACCAAACCCTCCTCCTGCACACCGAGGTGCGCTGCCTCTCACGCGGCCGAGTGCTGGCCCGCTTTGTAGAACTGAAGGAAAAAATTGAAGAGAGTACAAACTCGTAACCGCGCACTGTCAGAGCAAGTGACTGAGTCATTCTGGATTAAAACAGCATACCTGGCCGACATCTTCGGTCTCTACAATGAAACAAACAAGCGTCTGCAAGGCGTGGAGTCCAACATTCTCCAATGTAAAGAGGCGCTCGATGCATTTGTGCGCAAACTGGAGTACCGGGTCGGGAAAATGGAGAGGGGGGAGCTGCAACAGTTTCCACTACTGCTGAAACAATCCCAAAACAATCCTGAAACGGTGCCTGTGTCTGTACGTCGCGAGTTCATCCGCCATATGAACGCACTCCAAACGGAAATGCAATCACGGTTCGCTGAAATAGACGAGTATGTCTCCAAGGAATTGTGGGACCAAGCCTCGCTCCAAAGCTCACACTGCATGCCACGACCAGGATTATAGTCCCATTCAGTACGACATATCTATCAGAAACAGCCTTCAGCGCACTTGTTGCCATCAAAACAAAAGCACGCAACACACTGGACGTTCACAACGACTTTAGACTAGCTGTCACTCACATTACACCGGCCATTCCATCCCTGGCTGCGGGCGTGCAAGCCCAAGGTTCACATTAATGAACCTACTTGAACCTCGTCTTCTCTCTGCTACCTGTTCCATGGCAGACAAGCATTTGATTTACCTGCTTAATATGCCAGTTTTTCATTTTTGTTTTATACAGGCCTATGCAACCATATTACCATTTTTTATTAGACATAGTCTATTCTTTTGAAGTGTCCTGTTCTTTGACATTTGAAATAAATATGACGCATACATTTGCAAGTTAGTAGCTAATAAAAGCATACAAAGACAGAAATGTATAATTTTTTCTTTAATAGAAATGTTTCTTCTGAGCGTAAAGTGTCGGTTTCAGTTGGATTATTTGTCACAGTTGCTCCGATCAGATCGGTCTCCTCCATTTTGTAGATTATTTACGATTTTTGAATCCACATAAACACATCGCAAAAATCCGGCTTACTTTTAGCATGTGTTTTAAACAGTTGAATCCCTTTGTGAATTGTTTCCACTTGCGCCGTTCTTTCATTTCTTCATACAGCGGGCATCCAAATTAATTCCAATAACCATCAAAGTCACTCCAATAGTGCTCCTTAATTACGCTTTCATCCTCCTTTAACGAAATACTTCACATTCATCCAGTTTGTGACAGTAGTTGTAGCATTTGTGTTGCCGTGTGTGTGCGTGTGCGTGTGTGTGTAACCGCTGTTACCAGGCACGGCTGTCTCTACCCGATCTGCCCCCCTGCCCGATCTGTACTGCGCATGTGCGAGATTGTCCGCCATACTGGACAACTATATACGGCAACTCTAATAGGACACTTCACACAGTGGCGTTTGTCAAAGCAGAAAAAGAACACAAAAAACCGGGATTTAACTTCTGTTAGACAGCTATATGCCATACATTTTTGCATACATTCACAGTAAATATGTATTCAGTATGATAGCTGCCAAACAGAAGTTAAATACATTTCTCACTTATTCTGACAATGTACTTAACCCCAAATAAATGAACCCAATAAAAAGAGTTGTTAAATAATAGTGAAGTCACGTTGTAATAACAATAACTCATCTCTCTCGGTTTTTTTTGTTTTCTTTTTGTGCTTTGCCAAACGCCACTGTGTCAAGTGTCCTAGTTGGGTTGCCGTACGGAGTTGTCCAGTATGGCAGACCATCTCGCACATGCACAGTACAGATCGGGCAGGGGGGCAGATCGGCAACAGCGATAATTAAAGTTTCAAAGTTTTGGGGGGTCGCAAATTTCAACAGGAGTCATTTGGGGGGGCCCTGGGTGAAAAAGGTTGGGAACCCCTGCTCTAGAGTCGAGAGCAGCGGTTTTCAAAGTGTGAGGCGCGCCTCCCCTGGGGAGCTCCAGAGAGCTTCAGGGGAGGCGCAGCGTGAGACACAAAAGAACGAGAAAAATACGAGTAAAGTGACACTTGCCCACTTTTGTCTGTCTGTGGAGACCGAGTTCCCCCACCTCGCCAAAAAGACTGTAAAAGTGCTCATTCCCTTCACCTCCACCTACCTGTGTGAGTGCAGGTTTTCCGCATTGACTTTGATCAAAAGCAAGTGCCGGTAAAGGCTGCAGCCAGAGTATGATCTGTGTTTATTCCTGTGAGCACCAAAGACGCAGACTCATTGTTCCCACTAAAGTAGGGGTGAGTGTAATAAGGAGGCAAAGTTGACGTTCAGTGTGTTGCCGGGAGCATATAAGGATGTATCCACAATGTTGAAAATGTTAAAAAAAACACGGCATGCGGAAATATACGGGTCGTGCTGCAGCTAGATGTGCCTGTCCTCTGTAAGAAGATGTCGGCGACTGACATGCAAGGAAGAACGGCTGTCCACAGGCTGTTCCAACTTTAACAACTGTATTAACTTCCAGGGTAGTGAATTGAACATGCAATTGTAATTGGGTGTGGTATATTTTCATGCACGGCACACGCATGTTCCACAACACACAAACTGAACAACACTCAATTTCCCGATCGCTACCAGTGTCCTTGCGATCTTGTTATAACAACAAGTGCACGTTACTGATGCAATATGGTTGAGACCATTCGGGCTTATTCTAGAGGGGTGCAAGGAATAGTCCAAGTATTGGGGGAGTTTTATACAATATGTTTAAAACATAAAAATAAAAAGGTTTAAAAAAGTTATTGTTTAATGTTTTAAGGAAGTGACGCTACTCAGCCAATCAAATCGGTGCAGTCAGCACGATAGATTCAAACACAGAGACGAGACAAGAGGAGAGAAGCAGTCGGAGTAATTTCAAATGGCGGAAGGTAGACAGCGAAAACAGAGCATTTAATTACATTTTCTCTTACTGGACCTCTTTGAAATGCAATTGAATACCCCTGCATTATAACAACAATAATAATAATAACAGCAATAATAATTGGGAGGGGGGGCGCGGCTGTTCTTATGTTCTCTGAGGGGAGGCTCACCTTCCCACTTTGAAAACCCCTGGTCTAGAGCAACTGTTGGTCTAGAGCAGTGGTCACCAACCTTTTTAAGCCCAAGATCACCGACCTCGGCCTAGGTGAAAGGCGAGATCTACCTATTGCAGAATTTAGTGAAAAAGACGGCACAGACAGTGCTTCCAATTTGAGGCCTTTTATATAGGCTAATTGCATCTGAATGACTGTTACAATGAAGGCTCCATGATTAGCTCACGGCATATAGGTAGGGGTAAAGTGCTATTTGTTTATGAGTGTGGGGCGGACCTCACCTCCTCTAGGTCCTCACCTCCTCTGGGGGGGTCTGGGGGGATGCTCCCCCGGGAAGATTTTTTTTTAAATATTGAAGTTGAAAGCATCAATCTGGTGCACTTTGAGAGCAACATGAAGAGATCTATGGATACCTCTCTCAGCACCCATATGAAACAGAACTGTAAACAGATTTTCTTTTTCTTTATTGATATTTTACAAATCACTCCCCTTTTAAACTGTATTCTTGTTTTACTGCCATATAGTATTTCATACCTGTTTTTCATGTATTCTCTTATTGTTTGTATAGCTATAATGATCATATGAAGGTGTGCCGCGGAAGTAATCTTTTAAATAATTTGTGACAAAACCGTTCTAAACACTCAAGAGTCCTTTAGCTCACCTGAGCCCCTCAGGGAGGACTCTCGTCCAGCTTGTTGTGGAAACAGCTCCTTATGTCCGTTAGTGCAGCTAGCTAACCAGATGCTAACATCACGGTCCCCGCTAGCACCGGTCCCTCTCTCTCGCTCTCTCGCTCTCTCTATATCACACTAAATGCGCTATTGCCACACACACACACAGAGCCGAGCTTGAATGACACAAGCACACGTGTATTTCCATGCAACTCTCTGATTGGTCTGGTGACTTGCCTCTGTTGCATTCACTGAACACGGGAAATTGCAGTCCTGCCGTCCTCTCTTGTGTCAAGATGAGGTTCACGTAAAGCACGGTTAATGTATTATATTATTGAGGTGTCTCAAATATACGTCAATCAAGTGGCACCTGCTAACGGGGTGGTGGATGATAGGTTTACATCTAAAAACGTATTTTTCAAACATTATTATTTTAATTTGATTTCTTTCTTTTGTTACTTTTTTTTTTAACGGTCCGCGATCTAGCCGCACCACACTCGCGATCGACTGGTTGGCGACCACTGGTCTAGAGTCTAGACCAACAATTTCTGAGTGATGTTCGGTTGGACACTGACTGTGTGCAGCACAGCAGGAACCACAGCTGCACCAACAGGTCAAGCGGCCTGAGGATTCTGCAATAATAAATCAACTGTGTGCTCAGCAGCAAACCTTCTGACACACATGAGATCATGGGATGGCTGTGAAAGGCTGTTTACCATTCTTGGGGAGGTTATGGATGACATCCACAGCAGCCTGAAAGCGCTTCTGGTGATCAACCACAGGCTGTGCCATAGCCAGGACTGGCATGACACTGGGACTTGTTTAATCTAGCTTCAGGGACAAGTGCACTGGAGCTGAGAGAGAACACACACACACACACACACACACACACACACACACACACACACACACACACACACACACACACACACACACACACACACACACACACACACACACACACACACACACACACACACACACACACACACACACACACACACACACACACACACACACACACACACACACACACACACACACACACACACACAGAGAGTGGAATCATCAACTGACGTTACATGACACACGCACTTTGATCTAACGAGACTGTATGTAGCATGCAACACACAACATTAAGTATTGCATATTTAACAGATTACTTTTGTAACATGTAGGCTACCATACACTCTAATATGCAGGTTCTGTACATCAATGTAATAAAAAAACATGTAGTAAAACACAAGGGAGTTAGCTAGGCTAGACAACTTACCTCTAGCTAACCAAGTTGTGCAGGTGTGACGTTAGGTTAGTTAGCAGTTAGCTCTTTAACTTGTCTTACCTCACTTGCCGATACTTTCCATGACCAGACAGTGTTATCCAGCGGCTCAGCCTGTATTAGAAGTACTCGTGTAGAGATGTGTCTCTGTTGGGGTTATTTTCTTTGGCGGAACAGTGTTGTTGTTACCTGACCGGGCTGCGTCTATCATTTTTCCAACCCAGTTTAGATTTAACCACGCCCACTTCCGCATTACGCAAGGATCGACGTAGCTCTACGCGATAGCGTCATCGTTAAAGCAGGATATTGAATAGTTGTTTTTTGTCTTTCCAAAAGATTTGTTCACTGAAAGTAAACGATCCTGTAATCAAAGCCATATCGAAGAGTCCTGAGATTATATTACTGGTATTTTATCATCTATACATAGCCTGTGTGTATCCTCAAATGTCGTTTTCAGGACAAACAAAAGACGTTTTAAATATCTTATCAGCTGGTGTAAGTGCAGAATATTAATAATAATAATAGATTTAATTTGTTAGCGCTTTTACAGGTGCTCAAAGACGCTTTACAGATAATAGTGAAGAAAAAAGAAAAGAGAAGAAAGGAACAACAAATAAATATATAGTTAAAGTTAAAGTCAAATAATACAAAAACAATCACACATAAAAAGCCAGATTGAAGAGGTGAGTTTTTTTGAGTTTTTTGAAAGTGGTGAGGTCGGTGCAGTCTCTGATGGGTTGTGGGAGTGAGTTCCAGAGGGAGGGGGCAGCGACGGAGAAGGCTCTGTCCCCCCAGGTCCGGTGATTGGTGTGGGTGGGGATGGATAGGAGGTTGGCTTCTGATGAGCGGAGGCAGCGGGAAGGGGTGTGGTGGTGCAGCAGGTCTGTGAGGTAGGGGGGGGCCTGTTTGTTGAGGGCTTTGTAAGTTATGAGGAGGACTTTGAAGTGGATTCTTTGACGGACGGGGAGCCAGTGGAGGTTCTGGAGGATGGGAGTGATGTGGTCTCGGGAGCGGGTGTGGGTGAGGAGGCGGGCAGCAGAGTTCTGGATATGTTGGAGTTTATTGAGGAGGTTGGATGGTATGCCATAGAGGGTGCTATTGCAGTAGTCGAGTCGTGAAGTGATGAATGCATGAATCAGGGTTTCAGCAGCAGAGGAGGAGAGTGATGGGCGGAGACGGGCAATGTTTTTGAGGTGGACAAAGGCGGTCCTGGTGATGTGATTTATGTGGTGGTTGAATTTGAGCTGACTGTCGAAAATGACTCCGAGGTTGCGGATGTGAGGGGGGGAGATAGAGTGTGGCTGTCAATGGTAAAGTTGAAATTCTGGATGTCTTTGATACGGGATGGGGGGCCGATGATGATGATGTCTGATTTGGCACTGTTCAGTTGGAGATAGTTTGTTTGCATCCATGCTTTTATTTCTGAGAGACAGTTGGTGAGAGTGGAGTGTGTTGTGGGGGTGATGTTTTTGTTGAGATATAAAGTTTGATGTCATCGGCGTAGCAGTGAAATTGAAGGTTGTGGCAACTAATTATTTTGCCAAGGGGGAGCATGTAAAGGATGAAGAGGAGGGGGCCAAGCACCGAACCCTGGGGGACGCCTTGGGACAGAGGAGCAGTGGAGGAGGTGCAGTTGTTGATGTTGATAAACTGATATTGAATATAACCGTGACTATTACTGTGTACTTCATTTATCTGACAGCATTATTTAATGATACTATTTTATATATATATATATATACACACACATGTATTCATTTATAAACATATATATATAAAAACACACACTTATATGTACTCACACATGTATTTATTCATTTATACACACAGATGTATTCATTCATTTATACACACAATCACATATATACACTTTATATTAATTCATTTGTACACACACATATACATATATATATATATATATATATATATATATATATATATATATATATATATAACAAAACACAATATAATAAAAACAGTTGCAATAATAACATAATATGGTATGATCAATACTACCCTTTTGTTTTTGCTCCCATATTTCAATTAAAAGATATTTTTCAAAATCAATATTGGTGGGGGCTCTTTTGCAAAGATAATCAATAACACCACCTGACAGTTGTTGCAGATTATACAGCATACTTGTTACTTACACACATGTGCGATGGTCCCAAAAACGCCAAAATCTGCACTGTAAAAAAATATATACATTTATTAGGCACTCTGAATAAGGGTTGACTGTGTGATAATCATGCCTTTTTTCCAAAAAACGCCAAAAATCTGCACTGTAAAAAAATATATACATTTATTAGGCACTCTGAATAAGGTTTGACTGTGTAATAAACATGCATCTTTTCCCAAAAACGCCAAAATCTGCACTGTAAAAAAATATATACATTTATTAGGCACTCTGAATAAGGGTTGACTGTGTAATAATCATGCCCTTTAATTGGTGTAAAAGGGTAAAATTGGTTCTCACCAAGTGAAGGCTGGGACAGTGGGAGGGGTGAGGTAGGAACAGGGGACTGCTGAATGCTGAAGTCCCAGGATACAATCCCAAGTTGACTGCATGATCCACTTACCTGTTTGCATCAACTGCAGGAGGTATTCAACAATGAATTAACATTACCTGCCAGAGCTGCCAAGTCTCACCCTTTGAGAGTGAGAGTCACGCAATTTAACCTCTTCACACGCCTCACGCCACACTTGCCATTTCACACACTTTTTTTCCCCCTCTCACTACTTTATAATAATTTTTTTATTTAATGATATATTTCCATAACTTGTTGCTTGAGGCTTTCCATAGTTCGAGTCAGGGACATGGTGAGCCCGCCCTATTCTGCCCCCGATTGGCTGACCGAGATATGTGATAACCAATCATCAGCCCCCAACGAAAGGCACCAAACCAATCAGAGGCAGCTTTGGGCGTTTCATTGCATCTCTATCCTATGAAGACAACGACTATGAGAACAACACTTATGGCGGAGAAATCAAAAAGTAAACGTGAGATGTCTGTTAGCGCCTCAATAATGCTGTGACTGACATTTTCATCTGAAGCGGGAGGTTAAACGGTAGGTAACCACTTCATTTTTACAAACACATTTTACAAATATTTTTATTTTGATGAATTCAACCTTGGGTCTGACTACGTGAGACTGAACGTTACACAGGCTGCTGGTGAGCAGTGTGACAGGTTGCTGTGGTGGGTTTAACAACAAACAACTGTGACTAATAGATGAGAGTAACAAATGCGTCACTTCCGGGCAAAAATAACGGCTCCGCCCACTTTTGGGGGAAAACAATGCTGTCAGTTGAACGGCGGTCAATACAAATTTTGAAGTTTTTGCCAATCCGATCAGAAATGTAATAAAACCGGAGATTTTTGGATCTTCAAAGAGCCCGATTCCAATGGCCAGATAGGCAAACAATTGCGTTAAGCCATTAGAAATAGACGATCGGGCTCAATATATGGTTAAATATAGCAGTAGGCTATACATTTTCCTAGATGAGAGTAACATCCACGTCACTTTACGGCCCCGCCCACTTTTGGGGGAAACAACGGCTGTCATTTGAATGGCGATCAAGCCTGAAGCCACAGAGATCTTCTGTTACTGTCCTTTCTTCTTAGAGGAAGTACAGAAACACGTAACTCTGGATTTGTTTTAATGTTTGAGGTGCAATAAACGACACAGCAGCTTTTTGGCATGATAAAACTATTATGTTCCGCCCTATACAGTCTATGGTTCCGCCTCACTAATGAGAGTAACAGCTGGAGAAATTACAGCCTCCCTACTGATTTTAATTTAACCATATGTCAAGACCGATTGTTGATTACCAATGATCAAATGTAATTGTTTGCCTGACTGGCCATTGTAATCGAGCTCTTTGAAGATCCAAAAATCCACGGTTTTCAAAAAAAATTGATCGGATGGGCAAAAACTTCAGAATTTGTATTGACCGCCATTCAAATGACAGCGTTATTTTCCCCCAAAAGTGGGCGGGGCCGTAATTTTTGCCCGGAAGTGACGTAGGTGTTACTCTCATCTATAGCAGTGTTAGTTAAATCATCACGTATTTGCGTGTGTAAGCTAATGGATACTTGCTATGAGCTAAGGGAATTTACAGTACTGTACCTGTGCTGTTTGCATTTCTGTCTAATAAAATATTCAATCAATCAAACAGTAACATGTAGCTATCTTTTGAGACTGGATCATTCATTCCTTAACTGTATACTTCGATTTCTGTCTGTTTGTCTGTTAGTTTGAAAGTCTGAAAGATGTCAGGTAGACTCTTTGCTCTTGTCAAATTTTCTTAACATTTTCTTAATAGATTGTAAAGTTTAATGACCACATCTGAAAAAAAACCAGTTTCAGCTACATTACTTTACCACATTGTGTTATTTTTAGGTTTCCTAAACTTCTCCCATACAACGGACCTGACGAGCGTGACAAACTGAGTGAGGAGTTTCTGGACTACCTGTCCATGGATATTGCCATGCCCGAAGACCCAGCCACGTTGGACATTGAGAGCTTTTGGGGGAACATGGCATCAATGAAGAATAAGGTAAGAATTATTCTGCACCCTTTGAAATACCCATTGACGTAATCAACTTAATTCTATACAAAAATACTTGAGAGTAATTAGGCTTCCTATGTACATTTTTCGAAGGTGACCGGTATGAGCAGATTTGGGAGGCTCTATCATATTGCCAAGTTGGTGTTGGTACTTCCACATTCAAATGCTGAACGAGTGTTCTCTGTGGTGGGACTGAACAAAACCAAAACCCGAAACAGTTTGGCTCTTGATGGAACTCTATCATCCATCATGACTGTGAAGATGGCAAACCTTGAGCCACAGTGTTTCAAATGGGAGCCCCCTCCCTCTGTCATCAAGGCATCAAAATCTGCCACAAACACCTACAACATGAGACATGTCATGTAAACCAAAACACACAAACAAAGACATGCACTTTTATTTTTGTATAATATATATCATATATATATTATTCTGGTTCTAATTTTGTTACACTTAAAAAAAAAATGCACTAAAGGAAAAGTCTGCTATTGTTTCTTAAAAGGCTGCTATGTTTTCTTTATATTGACATTTTATAAATAAATGTATTTTATTTGTCAAACTTTTTCTTGTTACGATTGTTTTCATTTCTACTTGTGCTCATCAATTATTAACACTATATAAGCATGAGGAGGCAGACAGTGCAGGGAGAGCAGCTGGCATGGGGGTGAAGACATCACAACAGTCTTAATGTTCATTTAAATTGAGATATTCCTCTAAATCGACGTTAAAAAAGGCCAAAAAAAAATCGCCGCCGAACGAATCTTCCCCCGAAAGTCTCACTCCTACTTTTTACTGAAACTTGGCAGCCCTGACTGCATAAGTGTGGTCCTCAGTCATATTGACAAAGAAGCACTATTATATTGTATATTGTATATTATGTTGCTGCGTTTAAAAGGACGGTATTTCCAGTGGCGGCTGGTGGAAAATATTTTTGGTTGGGCTATGGAAATGGTCACAAAACCATACTAGGGCAGTCCGGGGGAATACTTTTTTGAGAAATGACCCCTTAAATTATGTCTTCTGGTGATGTTAGAGGGGGGGGGGGGGGGATGGGGCGGGGGGACAAATTGAGGCTTAAAAATATGAGATAATCCATAATCTTTAGTGTGGTTAGCTATGAATCTTCCTGTGCAACAGTACAGTAGGCCCACTCAAACCGCAGAACACTGGCGCTTTGGGAACAGTCAAATTATTTAATTCCCATTTAAAATCAGGAGACTAAATGTGTGTGTGTGTGTGTGTGTGTGTGTGTGTGTGTGTGTGTGTGTGTGTGTGTGTGTGTGTGTGTGTGTGTGTGTGTGTGTGTGTGTGTGTGTGTGTGTGTGTGTGTGTGTGTGTGTGTGTGTGTGTGTGTGTGTGTGTGTGTGTGTGTGTGTGTGTGTACTCTAAAAAATGCTGGGTTATTTCTATAAACACATTGCTGGGTTGATTTGGCTGGGTCATAATTATGGGTTATTTGGGTACTGTAAACACACTGGTGGGTTGTTCATGCTGGGTCAAAGGGTAGGGCTTCAATTGCAGTTGAACACCTGCCTGGGTTATTTTTAACCCAGAGGTTGCTTTATTAATTTCCCCACTTCTGAATCATTCTGGAACCATCTTTTTTGTCATTTTTCACATCAAAACACACTGAAAAAACTGACTATGACCCCTTTTAGATGTTACATGTTTTAATATAGCCTTTTTTAATATATTTGAATGTGTTATTGCATCCTTCTTATCTTTTTTAATTAATCATGCATTATGTATGCATGCATACATTTAGCAAAAGTGCACCACATCCAGTCATATTTAGGCTCTATTTAAAAAAAAAAAAAACGTTACATTGTCACAAAGGAGTTTGTAGGATTTTGAGTCATTGGCCTAACACAAGTTTGTAATCATTGGCAATCAATTACCTTTTTTCTTTTACCATTATGATTAGTTTTAATTTCTGCTCATCTTTATTTTTATTGCAGGTTTTGCTATCTGATGTTTTGCGTGATGTGGAACAGAACCTTACTCACAATACTCCATATTGATGAGGTAAGTTATATATTTCACATGGTGAATGTATGGTGAAATGCCTATTTACTGTACGCATAGAGCTGATACAGAGCAACATGATCATACATTTGAAATGGTATTTCTGTCCATCTGATAAGTCCAATATTCACTAACTTTTAGCTCTGTTTTTGCTCTGCACCAACTCCTTAGTAAAGTATTTGGCTCTTTAGCTGCTCAATGTTCCGCTTTCTTCACCAGCTATTCTCTAACTGTCTGTTTGATTGTCTGAAGAAAACAGCTGCTGCTGGAATTGGGGTTTTAACTTTATACCTCAACATTTTACCCATTGTCAATTAAAAAAAGTATTAGCCAGGTTTAAACAACCATACCGCTTACAAGTCTAGTTCTGATTCCTTGCAATTACCTTAGATTAATAGAAATACTGGTTAGAACATACTGTACACCAATACACATCTTATCAAGGACTTGGTTAATGAGGAGGTCAAAATTAGAATCAATCCTTTAATTATATAGTAGATACAAAATACACCAATGGCTGAATGTGCTCTTTGTCTTCTGTCGTTTTGTTTTTGCATAACAGATATATGCTGAATTCCAGCGCATAACAACTATCCCACTTGAAATAGCCTTCATGGCGCAGTTGGACAGCCATCTACCTCAGCTGACATCTGTCTTCCAGAAGAAGGGAGGAGTCGTTGGCCAAAAACTAGCCAAACATCTGGCTATCTTGCAAAAGGTGTGTGTATACACTGTTTTATACAAATTTTCTCTGTGGAGCAAATTTTATGAAATGTACCTGTCTAGTACCGTATAGAGCCCCATTTGCCTCACAACAGCCTGGATTACTTGCCAGGTGCAAGAATGCAAGACGCATTTCTAAGAAAATCTCATCTTAATAAGGCAATAGTGGCACACTGGTTAGAGAAGCAGGCTTGTGACTGGAAAGGTGCAAATGCAATCCCCAGGTGGGGAAAGTGAAAAAGCAGAACCTGCCTTGAGCAAGTCACTTAATCCTCAGTGGCCAACAGATCAGACTGTGGTTGTACTAGGCAGATTCTAGGTGTGAACTGTGAAGAACAGAGCATCGCTCTTGGTGAAAACTCACTGGATGAGTAGAATTTGTAATATATATTGTATATTTAGGTTACTACAGGTTGTAAATCTTCTACAATTTATAGACAATTCTTTTATTATTGATGTATTTAGAAATATTTTAATAATTGTAATTTTCTTACACAGGCAACAAGTGATGTTAACCTTAAAAGGGAAGCAATCCTCAAGCACTTTGCATCCACCTTGGTGAGGACGATGGACATCTCATTCGGGAGTATATGGTGAGTCCTGGAATTGCATTTGTCAGTCACATGTAGTGTTTTAAGATCCTAGTGTCAGGCATCAATTTGAGATAATTATGTTTTACCTTATAAGTAGCATGAAGGTTGAGAATATGTATATGAATGTTGATATTCATCAACAGACTAAAGCATTTCAAACCATCAGCTTGGTTCTTTATACGATGAGGTTGGCTTTATTCATTATTTTTCTTATTGTCCAATGGAAAGACCATAATCAACAATGTCTTAGTCCATCTGTCAATCCTCTCTGACTTCTGACACTTAGCACCAAGCTTATTGGTTCCTACGTAAATCTTTAAAAACACCTCACACATATTTAGTTTGATTCAGAAATATATACGATATGACCAGCTTTGTTTTAAGGGATTAATAGGTATGTGAGCAATATTAAAAAAAATGTATACAATAAAGTATGTCATTAAAATTACATAATTGAATAAATGCATGTTTTTTCTTTAAATATACAGGACATCGAAGGAGATGACGTCACCAGAGACCTGCAGAAATCTACCATGGGCATATATGTCATCAACAAGGAGGGTGGAGAACCTGGACATTATGACGATGTTGGGATTTTTGTTGAAGGACTAATCATTCTGGACAACATTGGATCTGTAGCCCGAGCTTGTGCCATCATGCTGGGAGTCATCTATACACTGAACATGGCTTCCCCCAAAGAGCTAAGGTACTACTATGAATTCATTCAGAAAGTGCTCTTGCAAATGGATGGTGAAAGGCTTTCCCCCAAAGTCCTTGGACTGAAGAACAAGATACATGCTGGACTGTAGGATTTCTTCAGCCGCTCTTGTGAACCGATGCCATTTAAAAAGAAAAAAACACCAGTCAAACCTCAAAGGTTGGGAGAAGAATGTGGAAATGTTGATGGACTTGGAAGACATGTTTCATGTATTAATGTGAGGAAGGTTACATCCTCCTCAGCTGTTTAAGTCACATGCTTCATGTTACGTCAGGATTTATTCGCTAAGTTTGTTTCCACTGCACTTTGCTGTCATGGCCTCCACCTCTGCCTAGTCGGATTTCTCACATTCACTGTGACATATAGGCTACAGTATGTATGAATCAGAATCGGTATGCCCACCAGATTGGAGGCAGCAGCTTGTCCATTCGAAGGGTTGGAATTCAAACGGATGTAGTATTTTTTTGAATTTGTATTGTGCTAAAATGCATTGTTCTTTTATAGTGGAAATGGAATGTTGGCGATTTGCCAAAGCTGTTCAAGTTATCAATAAATGCATTTGTATATATATATATATACGGTTTGTTTGGAGATAATTCATTACACTATTATACATTATTGTTATTATATTCTATTTAGCCCAACAATATGGCATCTCTGTTGAGTTTGTCGATACCTACAAATATCTTGGCTTTTGGTTGGACAGAAATCTGAAATTCAAACACCACATTGAAGTTCTAACAAAGAAATTGAAATTCACTCTTGGCTTCCTTTACAGACTTAAAGAGCAACTTCCAGGTTAAAGACACCTGTGAATAAATGTGTAGGAAAATGATGTATACACTACATTTTCAAAAATATACATAAATATACACTACAGTGACATCTGGGATCGTTTTTGTGAGACTTTTTTACTTCCGCATCAAAAAAGCCTCCCTCCGCGAGATGTGATCTCCCGCGTGTGACGTAACAAGGGGGGAACAAGGGGGAGAGCGGCCGGTGTAACGTATTAATAAACATGGATCCCAATGCTAGTTTTGACACAGAAGACAAAGAAGAAGTTGAACATGTATATTCGAATGCATATGACAGACCACAACCTTATAATTATGAGCCTGCTAGGCGTCCAAGAGACCAGGAGCAGCCAAGGATTAGAAGAAATAACGCCCATCGGAGAGAAATTGGGCTGTGGTGTGAGGAGAACCAGTGGAGAACTGATCAGCTATCTTGGTGAGTGATCGGCGTTAGCTACAGAATGTTAGCTAACGTCACATCACAACATTGTAAAGTTAGCTATCATATATGAGGCTATAACTAAAGTAGCATTGATAATATAGTAACGTTACTGGCAGGACTGTTGATACTGATCCATAACAGAAACTAATGCGCAAGTATCAGCCGTATCTCGCGTTACCTAATGTAAATCGTCTGTACCGGAGGGGAGAGAGAGAGCAGGGAAGGCGGGGCGGGGGGGTAGAGAGATATAATCAGTGATTGAATTGGGCCGGTACTCACCGGTACGCAGTACCGGCACTTCTGATTTTTACCCATGTGGTACCGGCACTTCTTACTGGGTACAGCCGCCGGCAATATACGTATATATTGTAAATGCAACGCAGCGCAAATGTGGGTCTGACTCTGCCTCACAGAGGGTGACTGGCTGTCTACATGACGTGGCCTGCCGACATTGCCACTTTCATACAGATCATACTAATGCCCTCCATTGGTCTCTGTGTGTCATTCAAGCTCGGGAGGGTGTGTGTTGGTGTATGTGTGGCGCGAGCGAGCGAGAAAGCGTGCGCACCGGTTACGTGTATTGTTGTTAGCATCTGGTGCTAGCTAGCTGCGCTAACGGATATAAGGAGCTGTTTCAACAACAAGGTGGAGGGAGAGTCCTTTGCTGTCAGACTGAGAGGCTGATAACTACAGCTCTGGTGAGGTAAATTACTCTCTGAGTCTTTAGATAGTTAACTTAGTTTAAGTTATCTCAGTGGGTCTCAAACGGTTCGGTCACCATTTATGTAAACACATATTTCCATTTGAGGGGGTAGTGATTAGTAAAATATGCATGAATAATACAAACAAAATGTTAACTAGGTGAAAAAAGGTAAGATAAACTTGTTGAGAGCCAAAACTAGTCTTTGCTGTTGCCTCAAAGAGGAGCAGGGGGGAGAGGAGGGAGACAGGAGAGGCCGATTCAGGAGCCCAGACACACTCACAACTATAAATGAACCAAAAACAAATAAATAAACAAGTTTCAATGTTTTTTCATATTGGATATTGTATGTTATTGGTTATGGCCATGTACTTATGATTTTATGATTATTTAAATGTATACATTTTTGTTTCATATGGGTGTAGTCTCTTTATTTCCCCCTCAAAATGCACCAGATTGATGCATTTAAGTCCAACATTTTAAAAAAAATCTCACCGGGGGAGCATGCCCCCGGACCCCCCTATAGGATTTGAGGCCCGGCCCCCATTGTTCCCAAATAGATTTGCAATCTTTTTTAAATAGTAACCCATCTCCATATGTTTCTTTTTGGGTAGTAGATTTAAACTAGAGGGCTATCACTTTGTGCAGCAACGCCATTGACAAATAAATCCAGCAAAATGGCACAAAAAAATGGTAGTGGCCTCAGGGACGAGGAGTCATTTAACCAGCCAGTAGGAGTCAAGCTTTACTTTCTTTTATATCCATAAAGAAAAAGTAAATCTGTTTACAGTTGTTTCATTATGGATGTTGAGAGGTATCCATATATCTCTTCATTTTGCTCTCAAAGTGCACCAGATTGATGCATCTAACTTCAATATTTAAAAAAAAAATGTTCCCGGGGGAGCATGCCCCCGGACCCCCCTAGACTAGAGGGTGTCAGGTCCACTCCCCACTTATAAAAATAGCACTTTACCACTGCACCCCCTCTAATCTCAGATGCCCCCTGAGTCATTTTGTTTAAGTACAGTGAGCCTTTCTAAAATATACAGTAAAGAGACAAACCCACCAGCATTATAGGATATACTATGACTTTGTGCCAAATACTTGTTGCTGATTTAGAGTACTGGCACCTTTTTTATTCCAATTCAAGCACTGGATATAATACGGTTTCCTGATAAACGTTTTGTTTTGTAGGTGCTTGTGTGGGGAATGCCAGCCCATGACCTCAGCTGTTGAGAGTATGTGCTGCAGGGAGGTGGATCCCTTCTGGGCCCTGGTGGAGAACCTCACCCCCAGACCAGACACAACATGTAGTGATGGGTCGTTCGCCAGCGATTCGTTCTTTTTGAACGAATCTTTGAAGTGAACGAGATGAACTGATTCCTCCCACAAAACGATTCGTTTGTTTGAGTTGCCGCCTTCCGCCAAAAGCTAAAGAGAAGCAGTTCGCGAACGACAAACTTAAAGAACTGGCGGAAACAGTTCAGAACTGTTCCTACAGTTATTATCTTATCCCTTTCTTTCAAGAGGAGGGTCCCGTTAGGGCCCCTCCAAAATACTGGATGTTCCATATATACAGAGTTGGACTCAGTTAGACAACTACGACAAGTACAATGAAGTACTTTATTGTTGGACTCAGTACTAGTTGGACTTCTACAACAAGTAGGCTACTATGAAGTTGTTTTACTGTGTACTTTTTCAGTTATTCTCTGTCAAACTCCTTCGGCAGAAAATCATTTTATCTCTCATAAAATATGGCAGAAAACATGCAGTTTGACAGAGGATTAAAACTGTAATCAGAGCCCTCTCATCTGTGCTCCGTTACACACACACACACACACAAACACAAACACACACACACACACACACACACACACACACACACACACACACACACACACACACACACACACAGGAGCGGGACATCCTCCTCAACCTGTCCGCCATAAATGCTTCAGAGGAAGGATACCTGAACTGTAGCATCCAGCTAGCCTAGCCGCTAGCTTAGCGATAAATACACACAAAGTTGTATTCTCCTCCCCCTGTCGGCCCTAAAAGCTTCAGAGGGCGGATACCTGAGCTCCATAGCGTCCCACTAATGTGAAACACACACAGCGTTAGCGGGACATTCTCCTCCCCCTGTCGGCCCTAAAAGCTTCAGAGGACGGATACCTGAACCGTAGCGTCCAACTAGCTTAGCCGCTAGCTTAGCAATAAATACACACAGCGTTGTATTCTCCTCCCCCTGTCGGCCCTAAAAGCTTCAGAGGGCGGATACCTAAGCTCCATAGCGTCCCGCTAATGTGAAACACACACACACAGCGTTAGCGGGACATTCTCCTCCCCCTGTCGGCCCAAAATTCTTCAGAGGGCGGATAGCTGGGCTCTGTAGCGTCCCACTAGCTTAGCCGTTAGCTAAAGGTAAACAAACATAGATGGGTAGGCCTACATAGAATATGAATAAATCGTCACCGATGTAGAGGATATATTTTTTTATTCACTTTGAACTCGGCCAAATGGAGTTTAATGCTTTGGGATTAAAGTTAGGCCAGATATTACGTGCATGGGTTTGAAAGTATAACATGCTAGCCTGCTGTAATACATCGTATAGTCAGGCACACATTTATGAGATTTAACAATGGCCAATTATATTTCTTAAATAATATGTAGCCTATTCCCAGAGCATAATTCATGGGGCAACAAGGTGAGGTGTAAAATGTGTTTTAATATCATACATTTTACGCCAGCAAACTTCTTGTATGGACTTCGGCAGTAGTGAAGACTCACTGAACAAATTAAGTACAAAGATGAATCGTTCACGAACGTGCAAATCACCAGAAGTCGTTCGCGAACCGGTGAACGAATCAGTGAACGAATCTTTAAAGGGACCTGAATCAAAAGCTTTGTGTCCCCGAAGGGATTCGAAATGCCCATGCCTGACACTGCACCCAGGCTTTGATACATGCTGTCTGAATCCCTTTGTGCTACAGATAGCCTACATAAACTTCAGGCAGGAGAATGGCCCGGTTCAGGCCAGCAGACATGAGTATGTTTAGATTACAATTAAAAACATAAATACTATTAAAGATTACAGTTGCTATTGACCCCAAGTGTTTAGCAGGTTTCAAAACCCAGAACCTGAATAAAGATTTTAATTATACTGCATCAAGTTGAAAGGGTTTAATAATAATTGCAAATAGTACAGCTAAGAAGTATATATTTATATGTAGATAATTACTTGGAGACAATATCAAAACTCAATTGACTAATTAGTCTGTAATAGTAATTACATTGTAATAGAGAAACAATCAATTACACCATCACCACCTATATTGCACTTGTTGATGATGTTAACAAGGCTATCAAGTTTACCTGTAGATATTGTGTCCCTATCCCCAGGCAATACCGCTACACAGCTTACAGGCAGGTCATCCGCTGGGCCTATGGAGTTCTAGGCAGGCACACTTGTTGGCTCGCTTAGAAGTCTCCCTTGCTGCTGTCCAGTGAGATTCCCCACACATGAACATATTCATATATAAACATATTCTATTTATATTTAAAATGTGTGCATTTTATTGCATTTTCACTTGTTGGACGCTTTTATCCAAAGCGACTTACATACTCAATACTGTGGACAATCCCCACAGGAGCAATTTGGGGTGAAGTGTCTTGCCCAGGGACACAACAACATGCTGACTGCAGTGGGGTTTGAACCTGTGACCCCCTGATCCAAACACCAATGCTCAACCCAATGCACCACACGCCTCCCTTTTTTTATTATATAGTTGTGTATATGTACAGACTGTTGCAAAAACTAAGAAGCTTATAAACATCAGGTTTAAAACTAAAAGAGCTTTACAAAAAAGTAACCCAATTAAAGATGTTAGGAGTTTTATTTTAGTTATTAATTTAATTTTGTTGTCTAAGAGATGCTGATTTGAAACCGTTGTTACATACAGTTACGGCATTTCCTGTTTCTGACGGAGAGAGGGGAGTTTGTCCCAAAGCTTGCCCCTGTATTTACTCCGTCTGACAGGAGGGAGCCTCGTTGAGCTGCGATAATAATAATAATATTAAATAAATAATTCCATATTCATAAATAAAATGATATGCAAATAACATTTTCTTGGCTGTGGACTTGTACTCTACATAATTATGTTGAGGTCATGGTAATCTAATTCAATAAACAATAACTGCAATGAACAGATTGCATTTTCTGACTCGTAAAATGATTGGATATGGTGTAATTTGGTAAATGATTCTGTGTTGAAAAATATACAGTATATCTTTAAAAACTGCATTGGTGTATTAGAGCGGGCCATACAATTTTTTTTCTTTGGAAATCGATCGAGAGGAGTGTTCAAATAACTTATTTTGCTGGTTATTAATGAAAAGACACTATCTATCGATCAATCAATGTTTATTTACATAGCCCAATATCACAAATGTTACACTTGTCTCAGTGGTCAAAACAGTTTGTACCGAATATCAGTATGACAATACGACACCCTCTGTCCTTAGACCCTCACATCGTACAAGGAAAAACTCCCAGAGAAAACACCACAGTTTAAAGGGAGAAATGGGAGAGCAACAGAGGAGGGATCCCTCACCCAGGACGGACAGACTTGCAATAGATGCCGTGTGTAAATTGAAAAAATACCACATTTACAGCATAGGTAGACAAAATGTTTGGAAATGCATGTGTATAAAATAAGAAGATCAATCCACGAGGATGTCAGCAATCCTGTGGGAGCCATCAGGGAGGTAGTGTGATGGGAGTCAGGCAGGACCACAGAGACAGGTTCAGCCACGACTCGGGATGCAGGACTCAGGACCACAGGATCAGTCACGACTCAGGATCCCGGCGTAGATAGACACCAAAAAGAAAGAAAGACATTTGGGGGAAGCTGGGTTATTCGGAACATGAGAGTACACAGATATAGGCAGAGAGAAGGACGTTTCTCTGCATCGCTTTGAGGCAAGATATGCCCTAAAATTAAAAGAAGCCTTACTTGAGATCAACATTAGTTCGCTGCAGTGGCTCTTTTGATGGTTCCTCGTCAGACGACTCGCCCTCCTCTGGGCTCCATGGCATATCCCCAGGGTGGTCCATGGTTACAGAAGATGACTCGTCATCACTGTGTGCAGGACTGGGCAGTGGAGATTCTGTCTGACACCCCACACTGACCATCCTGGGCTGTACCTGGACAGCTAGGATAAAAAGATATATATTATATAACTGTGCCTGCTATAAACAACAGCCCTGCCATACAATCTACCTTTACAAAGCTTATGTTCAGGTTTTTGTTGACATTCGGGCTGAGATGTTTTAATTCATTTATATGTTGAGGTTCTAGCAAGTCTTGGAGTTGTAACAGACTGCATCATACTGAGATGTTTTTCTAATACGTTTTTAACATGCACAAAAACTATGCAGAGTCTTTACCGCGTTTTGATGTAAAATGGGCGCGCTACTTCTGTGTTACATTTACCTGTTGAACGATGGAAAGGTCTGAGGTTACACCGTGAGCCGCAGTGAAGCACAGATGTTGGCTGAGGAAACAGTGGAGAGACGACCTCTTGCTCTGGGTCTATAAGCCCCAGCATCACTGGCTGTAGGTGAATCTGCAGTACTGTTGTCTCCCAAAGTTTTGAAAACACACACATGAAACACATGATTACACATGAAAATAAATAGTAACTGCGCCATTAACTATGCAAATAAAGTCCCCACGCCAATTCTAGCTAACATTATCCATTATGACTTGGCAAGTGGGTTTAACAAGCTAGCAACCAGTGGCGAAGCGTGTCTATCACAACTGGACCTTCTGTAGACACAAACGCCCCCCCGCCCCCCACCACGCATGCCGCAGCAGCAGCCGCCGCAGCCGCTCTTGTCAGATTTAAATGCACAACGAACCATTCATCAAAAAGTGTGTGGAAACAAAATGCAACCAGCTCAACGAGATGCATAACCAACGAATAAAAAGTAGTCTCACTCACCAATGGTCATCATCACTTAAAGACGAAATCCATCCTCCTGTCCTTTTGGATGAATTTTTCGATCACCCTGTCATAAAGCTGATCACTGCTTTTCAGATCCAAAAGAAGTTGCCTTTCAATAGCCATGGAAGCTAATGCAGAGAGTCGGGATTGTCCTGTTCTGTTCCGTGCATATGTTTTTATCCGTTTGAGGGCGGAAAATGTCCTTTCCACAGATGCAGTGGTGACGGGGATCGTTACAACCAGACATATCAGTGCATATAGCTGATGCATGCTGTCACAAAGTTATTTTCGTTGGAAAAAGAAAAGGACGTCAGATGGGTTCTTTCCCTGAAAATCTGTCATACAATACATCACAGACAGTTCTGTTTTCAGCCGAGGCAAGTCAAAGTGCGGCCCGTAGCTCTCTGTGAGGCTTGCGAATGCAGTTTCAAGGAAGTTGCTATTAAAGCTGGTTGTTGAGGGTCCAGAAGAGAAAGGAATGACAATTTTTCGTGATCTTTAAATCGATTTTGCACCTGATTTAAAATATTCTCAAGAATGCCATTGTGCAGCTTCTTGTAGTGTGAGCGAGAATCTCCGTGGGCTCTCCGTCCAGTTGGCAGGCTGGTGTCCTGCACAGTCTCATCATATATTTGATCAAAACGATCCCTCTGCCCTTCAATGCAAATGCAAAACTCTTCCACCCTTGTCAGACAAAACTGCATGTCAAATGACTTGTTCTGTAAGATGTCGAAGAGCACATCTGCATGCGCAAATATCTCGTTAAAAGTTGAAAGGAAAAATCCAAATTCAAAGTTGCCCAGGTTTGATAGGTAGCCATCAGCACTGAGAATGGCAGCATTATCAAATTCCTTGTGGTGTTCAACTATGTAGTCAAACAGATCCTTAAGAGCATCCTTCTTTTCAAAGACAGTGCACACCAATCTTGATGCAAAATTCCACCTGGTTGGTGCCACTCGTGGCAGTCGCTTCTGGCATATTTCATCAAGCAGCTGCGTTCGTTTTGGCGATCTAGAAAAGAACGCAGCCAGGCCAGAAAGGAGTGAGAAGAAAATTCTGCATTCTTTAATTTTAACTACACCTTGAGATAAAACCAAATTAAGGGCATGTGCATAACAGTGTATGAAAAGTGCCTGTGTGATCTTTTCCTTGACCTTGGCTTGGACTCCGTTCAGCCCCGATGCCATAACGGCAGCACCGTCATAGCACTGGGCTACAAGTTTGTCCATGCATCCATGTTCCTCCAAGAAACCGAGGGCCATGGCTGCTACATCCTCTGCCCGTTTCTTCCCTGTCACATCCTCAAATTTGACGAACCTCTCTTTTACGCCACTGTCTGTTACAAACCGAAGAACAAACGATAACTGTGCAGCATTGCTGACATCTGTTGTTTCATCCAGCAGTAAAGCTACGAAGGGTGCTTTACTTATTTCCTCTTTGATGCAAGTCTGGATCATATTCTGCTATGAATGTAAGCAGCTCCAGGTAATTACCTCGATTGGCTGATTCTCTGCTCTCATCATGGCCCCTGAAAGGTAACTCCTGTTTCCCAAGGAAAATCACACAGTGGATCAGACGTTTCAAAATCTCCCGATTTTTGTTCACCTTTTCGTTGTGAATGATCGTTTCTCTACGTCTCTGTTCGTCCAGCTGTAGATCAATCCTTGTGTCTCCAAAAGTCTTCATGGTGACCGTTGCCTTAAAATGCCCGACTGTGTTTTGGTGTTTTTGTTCAGCCTTGGTTAAACAGCTCAGATTATCGTAGCCTTTCCAATTCCATGCCCCCTTTTCGGTCCCAAAAAGCAAGCACTCCGAGCAGTAGAACCTTTTGTGACTAACTGAGCCCGTAAGCCACTGGTATCTTTCCCAGTTGCTAGCCTGGAAATGGCGAACATAGCCTTTAGCAACTTGATTCAGCTCCAGATTTTCAGGCGTTAGGCGCCCTTTTTTTACAATGTCCTTCTTTTCAGTGAATTGTCGTCTTGAAAAAGGAACCGACAATAATTCCGCAACAACGTCTTCTTCACCTGTTGCCATGTCAACGTTAAAACAAATAAAACAGAAAATGAATTGTTACGTCCCATCTATATCCTGTGTCTCGCACCTGTCAGAACTAACGGGCCTTCTAGCATACCCTGCACCGTGGGAAACTCCGAAAGAATACGCCCATTGGCTACAAATCAATGCAGATGTAGCGATTCATTTCAGACAGTTTGAAACGCGAGGGCCGTGATTGGTACGTGATCTGCCCTCGCTCAAGGGAAAACCTCCAGCTTGACTTGAGACCGCCCCCGTGATAGATAAATGTAATTATAATGAAGCCAGCTGCAATGGATCATTGATCCACCAGGAGGTGCAGTGGGGTTCCTCACTGGAGCTCATGTGAAATAAAGTGAGATACAGTATGCTGGATGTACAGCGGAACTTTGTTAAGATCCATGTCACGGATATCATACTACTGTGCTAAATAAGAGACATGTAATCATTTACAAAACATCAGCATGTTGTTATTTAACAAAATAATTTTGTTATTCGAAAAAACGAACGGGAGGAAATGCAGCCCGGCTCTCGATTTTTAATCCTAATTTAATCATCATCTTCACCACGATCATTTATGTTTTTGTTCGCCGAATTGACATGAAATCACTGACACATATGAATATACCGTATTCAACTTAATTAAAACGTTATTAACGTGCCTTAACTCAGTAATTCACCAAAAATATGTATATTTTAATGGAGCTTCGTCGGTCGATCAGGATCCCAAAGTGTAGCGGAGGGATCCTCATCTGGATGAAGGGTGTTATTTTCCCCATAAGGAACAAGTCGCTGCAAATTATCCCGCTTATTACATGGCCACATTCTCAACAAAGTAACGACATGACTCCCAATATTAATTGAAATGCTTTTATGGATTTAGAAAATGTTTTTATTGATTTAAAAAATAGTTGTATGTATTGATTTAAATTGACATGCATCCGCTAAGAAAAATAGTCTGTTGTTACCGTTTTTTAAACAGTCTGAATGAAACGGCAGCTCTCAGCTGTGTATTTACACAACTAATGGCCCATCAACCACAGCTCTCTCCCCCCCTCCCCCCCTGATCTTTCTTCTCCAGCAGCTAAATTAACAGTAGGTTACTCTGAGTGACCATAGACTGTATGTGACAAGCTTACAGTTAGTGACGTAACAACACCATAAAAGCTGGTGGGTTGAAAGCAATACGGGAAGTAAAAATAACTAGAATAATTGTGATTTATTTATTGTGGCTTTTATGTTTTTAGGTATAAAATGTTATGTAATTCAGGCTTATAGTTCACCCTTCTCTAAAAGCCTTCAACAATGACAATATTCATTGTAATTTAATAAATCCTTCCAACACACATTGTAAAAAATAGCCTACTGTAAGTTAAGAAATCATTTCAATATGTACATCTTCTGATGTAACAACAATAACATTATAAATAGTAACATAGCTGAACATGGTATTGCACATTTAGCTTTGAGTGTTACTGACCTGAGATGTTTTTATTACATGAATTAAGATGACTGAGGCTTTTTAACATACAGGGATGCAAACTCATCAGGTATGAAAAAGGTGACAAGGATCCGAGCCCCCGGCTCCCCCACCCCACGGAATGACAGAGGATTTTAGCAGTCAGAACAACTAAAGCAGCAGTGTTAATAATAACAGAAACGCCAAAGAGTCACATCTAATAGAAATATATAAAAGCATTTATTTTAAATTGTGTAGCAGTCAGTTTATAATTTTGGCAGCACTGTTGAGCATTTTGAAAATGTATTTTCATGCCTCTGTGCAAGGCTTAAGTCTTTTTATCTTTATAGCCACATGGTGTAAAGTAACTAAGTTCATAAACTCAACAAGTACTATACTTGGGCACAATTTTGAGATACTTGTACTTTATTTAAGTATTTCAATGTTTTGCTACTTTGTTCTTCTACTCCACTACAGTTCAGAGGTACATGGTGTACTTTGACTCCACTACATGTATTTAATACCTTTAGTTACTTCACAGATCTGGATTAATTAAGTGAAATATAATCAAGTGTTAAATCAGACTTTAGTTCCACCTGGAGTAAATCCACAAGCTACCCTGCAGTATACAAAGTCATTCAAACTAGCTGCACCTTTACCAGCTTTGAGAACACTTTCATGATCAATCATTATAAAACATATCATATCTATTATTCTGAAATGGACCA
The DNA here is from genome assembly GCF_949606895.1 of Notothenia rossii. Classification (NCBI taxonomy): domain Eukaryota; kingdom Metazoa; phylum Chordata; class Actinopteri; order Perciformes; family Nototheniidae; genus Notothenia; species Notothenia rossii. The sequence continues at coordinate 28,820,386 of NC_136910.1, read as the reverse complement.
ATCTGCACAATGACTACTTTTACTGTCGCTACTTTCACTATATTTTGATGATAATACTTTTCTACTATTACTTGAGGAACATTTTGAATGCAGGACTTTTACTGTAACAGAGTATTCTTACACTCTGGGACTATTACTTTTACTCAAGTACAAGATCTGAGTACTTCTACTTTTACTCAAGTACAAGACCTGAGTACTTCTACTTTTACTCTAGTACAAGATCTGAGTACTTCTACTTTTACTCAAGTACAATATCTGTGTGCTTCTACTTTTACTCAAGTACAAGACCTGAGTGCTTCTACTTTTACTCAAGTACAAGATTTGAGCACTTCTACTTTTACTCTAGTACAAGATCTGTGTGCTTCTACTTTTACTCAAGTACAAGATTTGAGTACTTCTGCTTTTACTCTAGTACAAGATCTGTGTGCTTCTACTTTTACTCAAGTACAAGATCTGAGTACTTCTACTTTTACTCAAGTACAAGACCTGAGTACTTCTACTTTTACTCAAGTACAAGATCTGAGTACTTCTACTTTTACTCAAGTACAATATATATATACTTATACCACCTCTGTTTATAGCCTATGAAAAAAACTATTAGAAATAGAAGGCTAAAGCTAACGTTAGCAGATAGTGACAATGTATGCTAGCTAGCTAGCTCAACGATTCCTTAAAGAGCATCTTGCAGGTTTTTATTTTTTCTACATTTATGCTTAAACTTGCTTGAAAATTACAATTAAAAAAGTGAATGCAGGATTTGATATGTTTTACGAGACATAAGGGCAGGAATTCAGAGGGAAAGGAGCAATTTTGAGCTCTGCTCATAAAAACGGCTTTTTTTTAAGGTCATACGTGAAACGCGTCATATTACATCACACAGGGGACACATCTCCGCTCTCTGACCGCGGGTATAGTAGAGTTGCGTTGAGTAGAGCGGTTGTGTTTTAAGGAGCTGGTATTTTTTGGTAGTTTTACATTGTATTTCACCATTTGTAATCATGGTGCAGTATTGTGTTTATGCAGGTTACACAAATACCAGCCTGTCAGGACATCGAGTCGACAGTAAAAAGGACCGGAGCTAGCGTTCGTTCCTGGGTGGGTTGTGCATCCACCTCCCTGCAGCACATACTCTCCACAGCTTTATCAGGAAACCGTATTACTTCTCTCCCCCCCCCCTTCGCTGCTCTCTCTCTCTCCCCTCCGGTACACAGCACCGTAAGACGTAGTGTGGAGTTCCATTAGGTAATGCTGTGGTGGCTGTACTGCTCCAGCCTTCTCCTTTGTGTTTGTTTGTTTCCCCCTGTCTGTGTTGTTTGTGTGTGCGTGGTGGCTGTCACTCCTGGCTCCCGGCTCAACTTCCACTCACCTGCTGCAATCAGCTGTGCACCCTCCCCGACTACACACCTGCTTTCCATCAAGCCATTTACAACAGCATATCAACGGAGACTCCACAACCTTTCTCCGCCAGATCGTCAAGTATCAGCCGTATCTCGCGTCTCTCCTCCGGTACACAGCACCGTAGTGTGGAGTTGCATTAGGTAACGCGAGATACGGCTGATACTTGCGCATTAGTTTCTGTTATGGATCAGTATCAACAGTCCTACCAGTAACGTTACTATATTATCAATGCTACTTTAGTTATAGCCTGATATATGATAGCTAACTTTACAATGTTGTGATGTGACGTTAGCTAACATTCTGTAGCTAACGCCGGTCACTCACCAAGATAGCTGCCCAGTTCTCTACTGGTTCTCCTCACACCACAGCTCAATTTCTCTCCGATGGCTGTTATTTCTTCTAATCCTTGGCTGCTCCTGGTCTCTTGGACGCCTAGCAGGCTCATAATTATAAGGTTGTGGTCCGTCATATGCATTCGAATATTCATGTTCAACTTCTTCTGTGTCTTCTGTGTCGAAACTAGCATTGAGATCCATGTTTATTAATACGTTACACCGGCCGCTCTCCCCCTTGTGTCCCCGGTGTTACGTCACACGCGGGAGGTCACGTGCCGAGGCTTTTTTATGCAGAAGTGAACATTTCTTACAAAAACAATGCCAGATGTCACTGTAGTGTATATTTCTGTATATTTTTTTGAAAATCTAGTGTATACATCATTTTCCTACACATTTATTCACAGGTGTCTTTAACCTGGAAGTTGCTCTTTAAATAATATTGCCACAGAAAAACTTTTCAGTTCACATCACGCTCTGCCGCTCCGACAGGGAGCTCTGCCCTGAACACCTGAACAGCCCGTTTTAACAGCTGTTCACCAGCGGTCCAGTCTGTGCCACAGTGACTCCGGACGCACAGTTAATATTAACGAACGCACCCGTAGGTAATGTAGCTGCTGAAGCTAGACCATCATCTCGCAGCAGCAGAGCCTTATTATACATCCATGAGAGCAGAGCCGACAGGCAGGAAGACTCGAGCACACAGCTCGTACTTCATTATAATATATAAAAAAAGAACACCATGCGTGTCATGATGGCACATAACAGCTCACGGCCGCAGATTACTCCGGGTCCCAGCCCCCCCCATACCCCAAAAATATTTGTATTGCAGATCTACATGAATCACACAAACGACTTATTTTGGGTTCAAAACGGCGAATTTTGCCGAAAGGTGACAAGTTTGCATCACTTAACATAGACAGAGCACAACTGAAACATAACATCTGAGATGTAACAACATAATACACATTTCGGGGATGCTTGGGATGTGAGGAGTGAGGGACAAGGCTTAGAACGGGCGTGTCGCCTGGCAGGACAGGAGAGTGTGTGCACCAGTCTGCCTTGATCTATGAATTCATGTCCGTGACACTCACTGCTGCCCACAGCTGTTTTATAGAAGGAAATTCCTTCACTTCATGAAAGTGTTTTAACCACACACACCTCTCCACACACATGACGGGTGTTATTTTCCCCATAAGGAGCAAGTCGCTGCAAATTATCCCGCTTATTACACAGCCACATTCTCAACAAAGTAACGACATGACTCCCAATATTAATTGAAATGCTTTTATGGATTTAGAAAATGTTTTTATTGATTTAAAAAATAGTTGTATGTATTGATTTAAATTGACATGCATCCGCTAAGAAAAATAGTCCGTTGTTACAGTTTTGTAAACAGTCTGAATGAAACGGCAGCTCTCAGCTGTGTATTTACACAACTAATGGCCCATCAACCACAGCTCTCTCCCCCCCTCCCCCCTTGATCTTTCTTCTCCAGCAGCTAAATTAACGGTAGGTTACTCTGAGTGACAAGCTTACAATTAGACACAACACTGTCATTGCAAGTGACCCTCAGTTAGTTTACTTTTATGTTCAACTGCTAAATCCGTTACTGATAAAAAAGGGCTTCTACTGTACCTAATTACCTTAACACTAGAACCGCCGGAGGTTTTTGTATAGGCCTACCTAAACCCGTCAAATCCCGCTATTAGAATGCAATTTTTAACAACATAGGGTGCTACATAACACACTTTCAGGAAAAGTCACGGACTGGGAGACTTTAATATTTTATTGAAAAAAAGTTACATTGCACACACACAACACACATCACACAGATTGACCCGATTGGCGGTTCTAGTGTTAAATAAACTCACTAATGAATGAAACCAGTTCAATACGCATTATTCTTATTCTTATCATTCTTTATGAGCGCAGAAATAGTCTTAAAATCAGATCTGTTTTTTAAATGAAATCTGACGGCAGTTAGTTAGCTCTGATCACCTATGATAAATGTGCCGCACCTAATCGCTGGCCATTCAGCCACAGATACTGTTCGAAATGGGGGGGAGCTAGGGGGACCTTGGCTCCCTCGAAGAGGGAGGGAGCTCCCCTGAAGGCTGACTTTGAGGTAAATAGGGGGAGCCCAAAACAATCGTGCATATTTGTGTCACACAGATTAGAAATGTTGAGTTTCTGTAAATAACAGTTCTTGAAATAAATAATAATTATTGTTCATTACAGTTTCTGAATATTTGTTTTATATTTGTGAATATGTCTGGGTGTTGCCATCTGTACGTAGCGGCGCTGCATTCTTACTTATGGTTATGGCGGTGATGCCGGTGCGGTATTTGAAATGTTCATTTTGATATATTTTTTAACTCTGGCTGTGTAATAAAAAAATATGGCAAAACGAAAACAGCCAAGCGTCACAGCTTTTGGATTCACAAGCAAAGAAGCGAAGGAGTCTAAAAATGACAATGTGAACGGAAAACAACTTTTAGTTGGCCGGCTGTAAGCGGCGTTAGGGTCGAGCTTGACAGCTCCACACCGAGGGAGAGGCCTGCCGATGCGGAGCCTGAAGAGGCTTCAACAACGGCCACATCCGCCGGCATAGTGACACCGTCTGTATTAGTAGAAGAGTGTTTTTATAGCAATTGATCGCATCCGCGCTGCTGCGCCAGTCAACAGAGCGTGCGTGTGACATATTTAGTAGCAGGATGTGCTCTGAAAAATAGGGCTCCCCGAAAGCAAATGGGTAATTCGAAAACTGACAGAGCTCCCTCTATACAAATCAAACTGTAGACGGTGTGAAAGCACCTATTGTTTTAAATAATGGTCGGAATGTGACCTGTGAGCCTTCTGAATTACCGTGGGACAGCACATTCTAAACTAAAATGTTCAATCAATAAAGTAACATCTTATCTTATCTAAATAATATCTTCATTTTAATAATAATAATAAATCATACAGTATGTGTCCGAAAGGGAGCAGGAGGAAGCAAACACAAAAAATATACTGCATATTAAAGCAAACGATTGTAAAGGTTAAAGTATGAGCATAACAAATAAAGAAGTGTAATGTAAACATTTACATTATGATTATTTAATATATAAAGACTATATATTATTGAATTACAAGATTAGATATACTTTAGTTGATATAAAATATTGATGTGTTCAAATGCTCTTCAAAACACAACTGAAAGTCCATGAAACTTGTCTTTCTGTATTTGTGAATGAAGCGCCATCTCCTGGTTAAAACCTGAAATTGAAAATCTGGCAACGCCCTCTTGGAAAATAGTGGGAGGGCTTAACATTCCTCTATACTGGTCTTTGGCAGGTCGTAGGCAGGAAGCTGTAAGCTGGAGTCCGAAATTCAGTGCTACATCTGTATATGATTGGTTGATCAAACTGTCAATCAGAGTGTTCGCTCTCATTCATTTCAACGACCAGGGCCTTCTGTCAAGGATACAGAATACCCACAGACGCAGAAACAGATCTGATTGGTTGCATTTCTTTTCTAAAATGCGTAGTGCAAGGTCCGAGAAGGACAAACAAATCAACGTAACACTGTTTATTACAGATCAACAACACAGATACGATTCTCATTTATAAAATGTATTTACATTTTATTACATTTTATTAAATTGTATTTATATAATTAAATCGATAAATCTATTTTTTTTATCTGAGTTATCAGGGTATTCTCTGAATACCTTGAAGGCCCTGACGGTTCGCCACTGCTAGCAACATTAACTTACAACAATAAATACGAAACACACGTTGCTTGTCATTATTGAAATCATTATACTGACTAATTTGGAAGTTAGCAAACGTTAGAAAAAAAATACTTACGGTGCAAAGTTCACGTTTTTGTTTTGCTGAATCTCTGACCGACGCTCCCGCGCTCTCACTCCCGCCGCTTCCGGCGGCTGCTGCTGCTGCCGGAGCTGATAAACAAGCTGTGTGTATTGACGGAACCGCACTAGCTATCAGCCTCACACGGTCCTGGCTTCGATATCCCATACTGCACTTCCTCACATCACTTGACTCATAATCCTCCGGTCGAAAATGAGCGCCACAAACGACCGCGTTTTTCGTCACAGACGCAGCATTGAAGTCCCGTCTCTTTGTCTGCACAAAACGAACCCAGGACCGAAAGCTAGCTAGCTTTCTTTTCCTGTTAGGGAAATAGTGGAATCAATGTCCTGACAGGCTGGTATTTGTGCAACCTGCACAAACACAATACTGCACCATGATTACAAATGGTAAAATACAATGTAAAACTACCGAAAAATACCAGCTCACTAGAAACACAACCGCTCTACGCAACTATTAACTATTCCCGCGGTCAGAGAGCGGAGATGTGTCCCCTTTGTGATGTAATATGACGCGTTTGACGTATGACCTTAAAAAAAAGCCGTTTTTAAGAGCAGAGCTCAAAATGGCTAATTTCCCTCTGAATTCCTGCCCTTATGTCTCGTAAAACATATCAAATCCTGCATTCACTTTTTTAATTGTAATTTTCAAGCAAGTTTAAGCATAAATGTAGAAAAAGAAAAACCTGCAAGTTGCTCTTTAAATGTTGCTTTTCAACTTCATCCCGTAAAAGGTTGGTCTCTGGCTTATTCCTGTCCCAGCTGGACTACGGTGATACCATTTATAGATTTGCCTGTCCCACTGTTTCGGCCAAACTTGACCCACTCTACCATGCTGCACTGCGTTATGCACCCTATAGGACTCATCATTGCAAACTGTATAGCCTGACTGGATGGTCCCACTTAGTATGCGTAGGATGCAGCATTGGTTTTTATTAATGTATAAAGCCATTTTAGGTAAGCTTCCACTGTACATATGTGCCAGATTTTCTCCAGTTTGTGACTCTTACAACCTCAGATCCAGTGCCTGGATACGGTTCCAGGTTCCTGCTGTGCGGACTGAGGCTGGGAAAAGGAGTCTTTTTTATTATGGTCCTTGGTCTTGGAATGACCTTCAATCACGCCTCAAACTGAGGTCACTTGTCTCAATAGCATGTTTTAAATTGAAGTTGTCTGAAGTCCTTATCACCAGCTGCTCTTGCAGTAATAAGTAGTGCACCTTTCTTACTGTCCTATGCGCACAATGTAGTGATTGCTTTTTTGTCTTTTGTTTTCTTAGTTATGTTCTCTGTATTTTATATGTTTGTGTTATGTGTTATGTGTAACGTTGCTGCCTTCTTGGCCAGGTCAGCATTGCAAATGAGATTTTATCTCAATGCTTTTTTATCTGGTTAAATAAAGGTTAAATACAAAAAACAAACAAAAAAAAAACTTGATACTAAGCACACAGGCATCTTTTTAAAGTTATCTTATCTTAGCTATCTCTTATATTTAGCGGAGGAAAACAATTGTAACATCAACATATAGTTATTGAGAGTGAAGCTAGTTAAGGGAGTTAATAATATGTATCCAAGTAATAATAGGATTTATAAAATGTTAATATTCTGCTAATTAGAATGTACACCTTCCATCCAAACCTTACATGGCATTCACGACTTTTATTTTGAAAGTCCGCCCAGGAAGCCCCGTCTGTTGTAGTTCTTCACGCCTGTGTGAATCCTACAGCTCTGTGTTTATAAATCCATCTGAGTGACATCAGCAGGGAGAAGGTTTGGCCAGACTCCCGTTTGTCTGCAGGATAAAAGCACGAGGAGCAGCCTGGAGGCTCTGTTCTCCTCCTGCATGAGCTCCTTGCTGCTCGGCCTCTAACTGCCCATCTCCTGCCCGAGGAACAACGCCGGATCCGGACAAAGGCTGAAGGAAGGGAAGGAGGCTGAGCGGCTCTCCTGCGTTATGTTGGGCAACAGAAAGAAGGAAGCCTCGGGGGGGAGGAACGGAGCCGGGACGTCCGAGGCTAAGGCCATCGACCCGCTGAGAAACCTGGGTGAGTTCCGCTGTAATCTGAATGTGTTCATTCGCTGGGACACAGTTATACCGATATATGGTGAGGGACCTCATCATTTCGGACATCCGACCTACCAATAGCTGCCGTTATCTTCACCCCTCACACTGGGATGAGCAGGGAATATTTGAAATAAACTCTGAGATTAAAGCATCATAATATTATTATTACTAATATTATTATTATTAATAATAATAATAATAATAATAATAATAATAATAATAATGATAACATATTAATAATGCATTACAAAATAAAAATCATAATAGGAAACGCTATTTAAATAGCACAACATAACAAATAATTAGAACATTTACGATAAACCTTTTAAAAAAAGACAATCAAAGGAAATAACGTAGAGGGAAAAAAGCTAAATAAGACAAGTCAAAGCCACCTTTAGAGAGAACGCTATGGTAAGCTTCTGATTTGCAGAACACTGTTGCAGGACCTCAGGAAAAACCAAATGGTTAGAGTTTTGGAGTGTTTGCAAACTGAAACAAGACACACATCTCATGGGGCTTCTCTGTTATAAAAAAACAAAAACACATTCAATTGTTTTAAGTGATGTTAAATTATACTAAAGAGCTGCAAAGGAAGATGTCTTAATCAGTGTTGATTCTTTTCATAATTAATCAACTAATCTTGGTTGATAAAATATCAAAAAACTGATCCCATTTTTTTCTGAGCCTTGGGTGATTTCCAAGTGTCCAAAATTATGATAATTAAATGATATAGAGTAGAGAAAAAAACTGCATATTCACATTAGAGAAGCTGAACAGTGAATATTTCATAAAGAAGCAATCAAATAATAAAAGTTGAGCTTGGACTATAGTGTCTGTGGTGAACAATATCATCAGCTATTCTGTATATTGAAGAAGGTCTGTTAATGTCATATCATGTTTACAACATGTATTTTAGGATGCAACCCTAACACATGCATTACACAGGTATGATATAAATAGAAACTTTAAAATCACAAAATCCAAAAAGGGAAGAGTGCCTCTCTAAGTCTGAGGACCCTGGATCATTTCATTTATCTGCAGCAGTCTATGGCTTAATCTGGTGAAAATGTACTGCAGACGTGTCCAGACGGATTTCAAACTTTTGCGTCCCACCTGAGAAAAAGTAAACATTTACCAGCTGATCAAGCAAATGGTCTCCACAACAAGAAGGTATATCTAGAGTCACATGTTTCCAGCTGCTGTGTTCACTGCTCTCCTCCTCATGCTGTGTGGGGCTTGCCCAGTATGTTAGCAGCTGGGACCTTATCTTCTCTACACTGTACTCTTCTGCCTAGTTGAACTGCAATATGTGCAGTTATATACAGTTCTACAAGTTTTGTGCATTTTCCTTTTCGTGCATTGTTTCAATCCTGTAATCCAAGGCTGAATATAGTACTCTCAAAACTCATTTAATTTAGTAATGTTTAGGGAGACAAATCAAAACTCAGGTCAACTAAAGTTGATGTAAAGTGGGAGGAAGTGACTGAGAATGAAGAGCTACAAATTGAAGATGTGGTGGATGGAGGGGTTGAATAAGAACTTTCCACCACGTATTCTGTGTCAAACTGAAAGTCAATGTTAACTCATTGTAACTTTCAACATGACAATTTATTTGAACCCAAACCACAATCCTTTTCAAAAGCTAACCAAGTCTTTTTATTTCAACTAACATAACCATGTGTTTAAAACTGCTAACATTTCACAGCTTGTAAAATGTTGCTCTCCAACAGTCCACACAACAGTTCACTCAGCATGAAAACCGGAGCAGAGCATGCAGCAGCAGCATCACTGAGTGTAGATGTCAGAGAAAAGCCTGGTAACCCTCACACAATATTTACAGTGTACTGTACATGTAGCATCGCTCATTAGTTAGAGCTGCCTTGAAGGTTGGAGACCACTCTGGCCTCCTCTCACATGTGGACTGTCACAGGGTTGAATCTGGCTCACCTGTGCATCGCTCTGTTCTTTACTGTGGCTTTCATTGCGACACTATAGTTCTGGGTGTTTGCAACTGTGATCAAATACTGCCTTAATCTTGTAATCCATGAAGGATGGGTACAGAATCAAATTCTCAAAATAGAAAGGAGAAACACAGCTTTGTAGAGATCAATTTATTATATTGAGCTATACTATACTGTGAAAAGAAAGTTCATAGGTGAATTCAATGTTGCTGTATAATATTTTGATTGTACTCTTGCCAGAATACTATTGTCCATTTCATTTTAAACTTGTATGTTAAAGGCTAAATTTGAAGGCACAAAGAGGGGATGCAACCTGCCCCTATACTTTAAGTATTTCTATTCCAATAGAAAAGAAAAACCTGACATTGCGATTTTTTCCCCCCATGTGATATACACTGAACAAAAATATAAATGCAACACTTTTGTTTTTGCTCCCATTTTTCATGAGATGAACTCAAAGATCTAAAACATTTTCTATATACACAAAATTACCATTTCTCTCAAACATTGTTCACAAATCTGAAAAAATCTGTGATAGTGAGCACTTCTCCTTTGCCGAGATAATCCATCCCACCTCACAGGTGTGGCATATCAAGATGCTGATTAGACAGCATGATTATTGCCCAGGTGTGCCTTAGGCTGGCCACAATAAAAGGCCACTCTGAAACGTTCAGTTTTGCTTTATTGGGGGGGTCTGGGGGGGTCCGAAAACCCTAGGGTTAAACCCTAACCCTAACCCTAACATGTCACCCATTGAGCATGTTTGGGATGCTCTGGATCGGTGTATACGACAGCGTGTTCCAGTTCCTGCCGATATCCAGCAACTTCGCACAGCCATTGAAGAGGAGTGGACCAACATTCCACAGGCCACAATCAACAACCTGATCAACTCTATGCGAAGGAGATGTGTTGCACTGCGTGAGGCAAATGGTGGTCACACCAGATACTGACTGGTTTTCGGACCCCCCCAGACCCCCCCAATAAAGCAAAACTGCACTTTTCAGAGTGGCCTTTTATTGTGGCCAGCCTAAGGCACACCTGTGCAATAATCATGCTGTCTAATCAGCATCTTGATATGCCACATCTGTGAGGTGGGATGGATTATCTCGGCAAAGGAAAAGTTAGCTAGTGACTTACCGCAGAGGTAGACATTATGGGTACGGGCCGGTGGATTTGTATTATCGCTGGCCCCACCATTGTAACCCCTGGCCCGGAGCATTCGTCCAAAATAAAATCGACTGATAATGAAGAAAATTAACACATTTGTTGCAATAGTAATTTATGCAATTTATTACTACATTACTACTTGTAATACAACATTTGAATCATCAGTTCTTCCTCATTTTCCTCAATTGTTCATATTTGGTTTATTAAAATAATGATATTGTGGTCATTGTTAAAAAATGTCTGCTATTATTATGAGTATTATTATTTGTATAATACACTTTCTGCCTTCCTGTCATTAGGAGTTAGACATGTAATGGCTATGTAATTGATATGAACCTTCATAATCCTAAACTGCTGGGACATTTCGCCAATACCTTTATATTGTCTACCCTTCACTTACTTGTCAGCATAGGTCGGCATTGATGTAGAGCCGACAGAAGACCTTGTTTATATTCGCATCATATTGAGAGGTGCAGCCAGTGACGCGTCCTAAAACCAGGAAGTAAGCTGCTGGTTCCCTCGACAAAAAGCAATGGGACTTCTCCACAGGGTTTTGGAAAATAGCTGGAAATAAGGTCTGTGGAAAACAAACCTGTTTGATAAATGCACGTTTTGTTCAGCCGGATAATATCCACATGTCTACCCTACTTTTATAATTTTCGAATCATAAAACTAATCGATAGATTATAAAAGGGTTTTAAAAAAAATACTTTCTTTTATTTGAAGATGGTTTTTTGCCCGGTGCTTGGCCGGTTACCGCTGGTATTAAAAACATTTTGGCGAATGGTTAGGTGGCTCGATAGTCACTGGCTCTGAAGGATCGCGCTCATGGGAGCCTGCTCGCGCTGCGCTCCGAAGCAAACAGCTGTTTGCTTTTCACCCAACAACGACAACGGACTCACGGAACGCTATGTTGTAGCGTTGATAAACTAAACAATTTAACAAATGGTCAAAATACCAATACCACAGGATAATTTTTTTAAAGCAATATTTTTAGTGGCCCGAGCGGGCAAGTGGAAATTACGTTATGCTGGCCCGGGGTGTCTAAATCTCTAAATAGTGCTTCCGGGCCAGCGGGCCATTTAATGTAGAGCCCTGCCGGTTACCGGCCAGCCCCCAGGAAGTGTGCCGGAGTCTGATGAGAATATTCGTTGTGGCCAAACGGCGGTACTACACTTCCGTTTGGTTGCTGGTCCCGGAAACACTTTTTCCCATTGACTTACATTGGGAAAGAGTGGTCTGTAACTCGTTGGATATTTTTTTTTAAACTAAATAAACTACCCAGTATGAACGTTTGTATAGCCCTTATTAAAAACATTCGTTCCTCAAGTTGTAAAAATGTGCTAATAACGTTATTCTGAGAGTTATTTTCCTCTGCATTATGAACGCGCATCTAACCCACGGGACCGCGCCGCCCGGCACGTTCATGTGATGTGATGTGTTCAGTACTAAATTAGTTTTACCTTTACCCATGGATGCACAATAAGAACGGACCCATATCGCCTTACTGCCAGCCCACGGAGCTGTAATAATGGATATATTGCACATGTTTGCTGTAATTCATCATTTGTAAAATATTATACTACATGGGCTGTATGATGTAAATCTTTTATTAAATAAAGTTAATATTACCGACGTAGATTAACGTCCCTGTAGCTTCTTATTGCACTTGCAATATACCATAAAAGGAGTTGAACGTTGCTGTTTGCTATTACTATAATACCACGCAGGGATAAGCCAGAGTTTACAACCTTTGCATGTGGGCACAACACGTTTTGACCGTTTTAACCCAGATTAATTAGCTATACCATATATATCGCCCGAGGAAGTCGTCATACTTATAGATATATAAATATATTTGTGTCAAAGCTCTAATCAAATTAGAAGTTGTATTAATTATACTTGTATATATATAGCCTGTGTTGTATATACACACAAATGAGCAACCTTGTGTATAACAAGTTGTATTGTACTGTTTATTTTAGTGTTGTTTTATGCTTATCCACATTTTGATTTCAGAGCACAGGAGAATGCTGGGCACAACATAAAGCTCAACAGTGAAGCTGGCAATGCTGAACAAAACCATGTAGAGTTATAATATTTATTCAGCTGAAAAAGTCAAAGCTCTACAAAAATGTAATTAAAAATACATAAGCATTTCAGGTAGAATTCAGCATTTTATATAGAAATTCACAAAAATAAGAAATGAAACCTAAAAGAGATTAAGACAGTTAACACATGTATACCTCTGATGGCTGGCATAGGTGGAACCAAAAGTGACAACAAATGTAAATACAATTTATATAGATTAAAAGGTAATATATATAATATTGATTGCAATTATTATATTAAAAAATCCATCAAACATGATCAACAGGAAAGCCCTCTGAAGGCATTTCATGGTTTGAAAAAAAGTTGAGGATGGGGTCCAGACAGTTCAATCAGGAGAGACTTCATTTTGTTTAAAGAACATTTATTGACACATGTCATATGACAAATGTTAAGTATTTTGCGATTAGACCCTGATCCTGAAATCTTATATCTAAAGGGGGAAAAGCCGTGAGCATATAGGGAACCCCCCGGGGTCTAGACACTGGTGATGACGATGCTGAAGATCTGGATTTGATGAGGAGATAGGATGAAGAGGAGGTGTGATGAGGTCTTTGGATTAGCTCTCCTGGCTCTGGATATGATGAACAAATGTGGGTGGAGAGGAGGCGGGCGGCAGCATGTACACCTGCAATCACAGCTGACTGCAGGAGAGAGGAGAACCATTTTAAAGTTTGGCTGCAGCACGGTGATTGGCTGCTGGAGAATGAGGTGAATGTAATAGGTTAAAGACAGCGCCTGTGATGAGCTGATTATAAGCAGCTGCGGAGTGAATGTATCAGTGACGTGCGGTGAGGTTCATGGCTGGTGAGGCACTGACTCTTTCAGAGTCAGATTTACAAATATTATATTTTGACCTTAATCGAAATATTCGGCTATTTTCAAAAGCTTTTTTAGTCTGATACTTCAATTCATTTTAAACAGACCGTTCAACCAAAGGATACCCAACATCTAAATGTTGGATTGTTCTTTCTTAGTAAGATCCCATTTTCATTACAATTGTGGTCTTACCTTGACTTGAAGATGAAGTCCATGCTATCCTTCTGGACAACAATCTCTATTACTTTTTTGTAAAAGTCCTCCTTATCTTCCTGTAATTTGAAAAGTCTAGCTTGTTGTTTGTGTCTACCGTCTCTGCGTAGAATAACAGTAGCAACAAGAACCTGTGGGCTCATGTGCGCCCCCTTCAGTGCGGCAGAGGTTATGGCTGCCTCTCCAGGTGCTTTTTTCATTGCCGTTGTATGATGAGACCAGCGAGCCTAAATATCATATATACGTGAAATAAGTTATTTAGAGACTATGGATGGCGAGGATAAATGTAATAAAGGGATCTACAAACATTACATTGGTGACATACAGTGAGATGGTAACAGGCATGCGCTTAATGCCCACGCTCCAGCCAGTTTCTGTGGGGTGACGCATTCTATTTTAGTTTATGATTCAGCCTTGGGTAAGACTTTTATAGTCTATGGCAGACTATAAAAAAAAAAAAAGTCATTGCCAAACGCCACTGTGTGAAGTGTCCTATTACAGTTGCCGTATGTAGTTGTCCAGTATGGCGGACCATCTCGCACATGCGCAGTACAGATCGGGCAGGGGGGCAGATCGGGTAGTGACAGCCGTGCCTGGTAACAGCGGAAAGTTTAAAAGTCTCAAAAATGCTACAACTACTGTCACAAACTGGATGAATGTGCAGTATTTCCTTAAAGGAGAATGAAAGCGTAATGAAGGAGCTCTATTGGAGTGACTTTATTGGTTATTGGACTCAGGATTAATGAATTTGGATGCCCGCTGTATCAAGAAATTAAAGGACGGCGCAAGTGGAAACAATTCACAAAGGGATTCAACTGTTTAAAACACATGCTCAAAGTAAGCCGGATTTTGGTGATGTGTTTACGTGGATTAAAAAATCGTAAATAATCTACAAAATGGAGGAGACCAATCTGATCGGAGCAACTGTGACAAATAATCCAACTGAAACCGGCACTTTACGCGCAGAAGAAACATTTATATTAAAGAAAAAATGATACATTTCTGTCTTTGTATGCTTTTATTCGCTACTAACTTGCAAATGTATGCATCATATTTATTTGAAATGTCGAAGAACAGGAAACTTCAAAAGAATAGACTATGTCTAATACATTTTTTTTAATATGGTTGCATAGGCCTGTATAAAACAAAAATGAAAAACTGGCATATTAAGCAGGTAAATCAAATGCTTGTCTGCCATGGAACAGGTAGCAGAGAGAAGACGAGGTTCAAGTAGGTTCATTAATGTGAACCTTGGGCTTGCACGCCTGCAGCCAGGGATGGAATGTCAGGTGTAATGTGAGTGACAGCCAGTCTAAAGTCGTTGTGAACGTCCAGTGTGTTGCGTGCTTTTGTCTTGATGGCAACAAGTGCGCTGAAGGCTGTTTCTGATAGATATATCGTACTGAATGGGAGTATAATCCTGGTCGTGGCATGCAGTGTGATCTTTGGAGCGAGGCTTGGTTCTTTGAGAATCCCAAACTTTTTGAATCCTTTTTCCTGGAAGTATTTATTTGACAGCAAGTCAGCTTGGATGTCGGTGAGCTCATCTTCGCAATCCAGGTATTCCACATCCTCAACTTTGGCAATAAAGGGATCTAAAACCCACAATTCCTTGGAGACATACTCGTCTATGTCAGCGAACCGTGATTGCATTTCCGTTTGCAGTGCGTTCATATGGCGGATGAACTCGCGACGTACAGACACAGGCACCGTTTCAGGATTGTTTTGGGATTGTTTCAGCAGTAGTGGAAACTGTTGCAGCTCCCCCCTCTCCATTTTCCCGACCCTGTACTCCAGTTTGCGCACAAATGCATCATTGGAGAATGTTGGACTCCACGCCTTGCAGACGCTTGTTTGTTTCATTGTAGAGACTGAAGATGTCGGCCAGGTATGCTGTTTTAATCCAGAATGACTCAGTTACTTGCTCTGACAGTGCGCGGTTACGAGTTTGTAGAAACTCTTCAATTTTTTCCTTCAGTTCTACAAAGCGTGCCAGCACTCGGCCGCGTGAGAGCCAGCGCACCTCGGTGTGCAGGAAGAGGGTTTGGCACGCTTCATCCTCGCACAAGTCTGCGAATAGACGCTTGTTGGTGGGGGGACCTTTGATGAAATTGACTATTTTAATAACAGTTGAGAGTGTTTCGCTGAGGTCTTCTGACAGTTTCTTGCTGGCCAGGGCCTGGCGATGTATCACACAGTGAAATATTGTGCAGTGTGGGGCCTTTTCTTTCAAGCGACTGTTAAATCCCTTGTTTTTCCCCATCATTGAGGCAGCTCCGTCTGTGCAACATGCAACTAAATTCTCATAGGAAAGCTTGTGGGATGAGAGGTAAGAATCCACTGCAGTAAAAATGTCCTCACCCCGAGTGGTAGTGGTAAGGTTGACTGACATAAGAATGTCCTGCTTCAAATCTTCCCCATCGATATATTGCACATAAACGATCAGCACAGCCTCGTCTGCTACAGTTGTGGTTTCATCAAGTTGTATGGCAAATGGCCCCTTTCCAAGCTTTTCGAGCAGCTGCAGCTCGCAGTTACTTGCCATCTTCTCAATTCTGTCTTTCACCGTATTGTTTGACAGTGGTACAGTTTTTAGCTTCTCCGCCACCTGCGGGCCGCACAGTTTCTCAGCCATCTTAATGCAAGCTGGCTTAATGAGCTGCTCTGCAATGTTGTGCGGTTTCTTTGCCTTTGCTATTAAAAGTGCACATTCAAAAGAGGCCTCGCTGCCAGCCCTAACAAACGCTGTTCTAATATCCATTGGCTTGTTTGCCTTTGCAAGGTGTTGTTTCTTTATGAAAAAGTCCCGATCACGCCCGACTGTTTCTGGGTGCATGGTCTGTTGGTGTCTCTTCATTTTGCTGGGTTTCATGCTTTCGTTGGCTAGCTTCTCTCTGCATATCACACACTCTGGGCGGGTTTTGTCCGTTCCCTCCATGAAACCGAAGTTAAGATAGCTCTCTAGGTAGGTCCTCATTTTCTTTTTGATTGCAGATGAGCTGTCATCTCCTTTACGTTTTTCAGACATTTTTAGACAAAAATATTCACCTTATGAAGTTGGTCGCTAGCTAGCAAGCGCAGCAAACTGTTATTATTATGAAAGCTGACACAGTAACGTCAATGTTGGCGCCAATCGGAGGAGTATCAGATGAATTTTTTGAATTTTAATTTTAGTTAATCAATTAATTTCTATATTTTATTGTAATATAGACAAGGCTTTTAGCGGTAATCATGTATTGCGTTACAATATGTAAAAAAAATGATATGTAAAAAAAAAAATGATATGTAATTTCTTTTTTTTTTTATTCTAAATATGATATTAGGCCTCAAATCATCTGAGGTCTGGCGCCCCCCCTGCGATCTTTGGTGACCCCCCAAGGGGGTCGCGACCCCCAGGTTGGGAACCACTGGTCTATGGTGTTAACTATGTTCGTTATTCTCGCGTCCAGGAGAGAAGCTTTAAAAATGAGACTAAATGGAGTCTCTGAGAAGATTCAAATGGGATACTTTAATTTTTTTTTAAAAGGCGCGGTAGTGTTACAAGCAGAATATTGTTCAGGTGAGGAGAGAAAAGCTGCAGCTCCCTCTCGCAATGGCGGTGTCGGTACCAGATGTGTTCGGGGTACCATATGTGTTCGGGGGCCGTCTCTTACCAATGACGTCACGCATTGTACGCATTGTGATTGGCTGTACGGTAATTTACCCAGCGGTGCTCGGAGGCAAATCACATCTACAGATCGTGACGAACCGAATTGAATTATTCCTATGCTCCTAGCGTGTGAAAATGTTTGTGAAAAACATGTTAAAAAAACATGAAAACGGAGCAATGGCTGTACGCCATTGGCTGTACGGCAACTCAAGAGGACCATCATACACGGTCAAATTCCGAACATTTAAACATAGCCTACACTTCATTCTTTACTTTGTCCGTTATTATATGTAGAAGATGAACTACCTCTCTGTCTTCTGAGTGGTTAAACATCACTAATGATTTTCTGACTTCTGACTGCTTTGGATATATAATTACACCACAATAAGGTTTTATTATCACAGTGCACTGAGATTTGTGACAAACTGTAAAGCACTTACGCATCACTGTACACTGTAAACCAAGGCGGTTTTGCCATCACTTACTGTACGGCGGCTCAGTCACTGGTACATTTTCATTTACAAAGCCATGTTGGATAAAGTACCATCTTATATCTGCTCCCTGATCTCTCGGCAGATTGAAAGTACTTATTGCCTGAGATCTCATGCTGTGGTTTTATTAAATGTGCCAAATGCTAGGACTGTCTTAGGGAAGAAAGCTTTTAGATGTGCAGCTCCACTAACTTGGAACAGTCTGCAAAAAGAATGTAAAATTACCATGCTGGTACCACTACATGTTTTTAAAGCTCGGTTGGATGCTCCACAGTCAGATGCTGTTGGTACCTGTACATGTGGATAGATATTTCAATTGTAATCCCTGTAATTTTTTGCTGTATGATGTCCTTTTGTTGTTCTGTTGTTTATGTTTTTATGTCTTCATGTGGAACCTACTGCTGCAGGTCTCCCTTGAAAAATAGATCATAGATCTCAATGGGATTTTACCTGGATAAATAAAGGTTTTGATTTGAATGTCGAGCATTAACTGCAAGTCACTCAAATGCATAAACTGGAGAACAATTATGTTACAAGTGTTACAGAAAACATATCCAAGTGTAACAAACATCCAGTATTAACCTTACTGTTTTTTACTAACAGTAACCAACTAATAATTTTCATAAAGTGCATATTTATTCCAAACTCACAATATATATATATATATATATATATGTAATAAAACATAATGCACAATGGTACACAGTATCCAAACTCTTTAGGCACTGGTCAGAGGCATTCATGTAAAGCAGATCACCAGAATCCAATACTGGTAAAAACGTTGCAGAGATCAATGTTTCCTTGTCTGAAAGGAGAAACCTAATTTTAAAACAACATTTTCAGTGTGTGACTTGAAAGATAAGTTCTGATCAATAATAAAACCTAGATATGTGTATGTAGTGACCCTTTCAATGTCAATGTCAGTCCCTTGAACAGTACAAATGTTGGGGAGAAAAGAAGTTAACTTTTTGCCATTTGAGAATATCATGAGTTTGGAGTTGTCTGCATTTAATACTAACTTGAGTTGAGATAAATGGGATGGAATAACATCAAAGGCAGACTGGAGGAAATCAAGACTTTGCTCTATAGAAGAGGATGAACAATAAATAACAGTATCATCTGCATAAAAATGGAAAGCAGCATTTGAAAAATTATTAGAGATTATTTACATACAGTATATGGTGAAATTATTGGTCCTAATATGGAACCTTGGCAAATCAAATCAATCAAATCAAGTTTTATTTATATAGCATATTTATAAACGATTTTTGGTCGAGCCAAAGTGCTGTACAAATAATAAAAATACCCTACAGTGAAGACATTTTACAGCTAATACAACAGTAGTTTGTTCAGAATATCAGTATGAGAAGAAAACGACACCCTCTGTCCTTAGACCCTCACATCGTACAAGGAAAAACTTCAATAGAAAACCCACAGTTTAAAGGGAAAAATGGGAGAAACCTCTGGGAGAGCAACAGAGGAGGGATCCCTCTCCCAGGACGGACAGACGTGCAATAGATGCCGTGTGTAAATCGAAGAGATAATACATTTTAAAACATACTGTAGGTAGACCGAATGTTAGGAAATGCATGTGTCTATAATAAGAGGATGAAACCAAGAAGATGTCAACAATCCTGTGGGAGCCTTCAGGGAGGCAGCACGACGAGACCACGACCCGAAGTCCACGACTTAATCCAGAACTCAGGATAGAGGATCCAGGATGCGGGACCACAGCAAGAGGATCAGCCTCGACTCAAGATCACATCAAGACACAAAAGAAGAAAAATTTGGCTGGGTTAATCGGAACATGAGAATACACAGATACAGACAGACAGAAGGAAGAACAAGCACTCCCTTTGGAGTGATCTTTTTTAAATATTGAAGTTAAATGCATCAATCTGGTGCACTTTGAGAGCAAAATGAAGAGATATATGGATACCTCTCAACATACATATGAAACAACTGTAAACAGATTTACTTTGTCTTTATGGATTCGATTGTGGACTTGATTGTGATTGCTGCACATTATCCCTTACTTAATAAATACTTTTGTTGATAATCTATTATATAGAAAAGTATATCATATTGATATATAATATATAATTTATTGATAATATATAATATAATCAAATATAAAAATCAAAACGAAATAAGTAGTATTAAGTATTAGGGCTAAGAAAATATTGTACATGTGAAATAGTTGTATGTATTGATTTAAATTGACATGCATACGCTAAGAAAAATAGTCCGTTGTTACTGTTTGAACTAACGTACCAACGGCACTGAACATATTACATATTACCTACCATATTACGTTATATACTTCTTACCTTCGATTTCTCTTTTTCTTCTCCTCATTCGTCTTGGTTTTTCTTCAAGTTTTATTGTATTTCTTCAAGTTTTTATCTTGTTGGTCGAATGCACTTAAGCGTCAGCTAAATACAATGTAATGTAATGATCAAAAAACCCCGCTATACTCTAGACAGCGTGGGTAAATTACCGTACAGCCAATCACAATGCGTGACGTCATTGACGTCATTACCTCGTGACGTCGTACGTCGTGACGTCACTGGTAAGAGACGGACCCCGAACACATATGGTACCCCGAACACATCTGGTACCGACAGCGGCCGTGAAGAAGAGACACACAAGTCTTCGTACTTCCCGCTTCCTGGCTGTTCGCTCCTCCTCTCTGGGAGCTGTAGTGATATAGGGGACTCCCCCCTCGTTCTTCTGAGTCCGATCCGATATTGCGTTATACGGAGGATTCCGACATTTTACATTCATTGCTTACTTCCACATGCCTCTTCTCCTCATATTCTCTTTCATCACTTTTCGTTTAACACATTCTAAACGCTGTAATTCATACTTTAAAAATACTGGAAATACTTCACGGCATTTTGGTTTCCGGTGGAGTTCCGGAAGTTGTCACATGCTACCCACGTCTTTAAACAATAATGTATTCAAATAAACTGTACCTTCATTTAGTGATGGCAGTTTGACACTGAAGCTTCGAACAGAGCTTCAACCCTGGACTTCCTATTCCATAGAAGCAGTGCTTCGAAGCTTGCTTCAAATCACGTGACATGTGACGTCCAAAGCAGCAACTGCTTCAAATCACGTGACATGTGACGTCCGAACCAATAACTGCTTCATTTCCTGAATGAATCAACTCACTGGTTCGCCGTCCAATCAGGTGACAGGTGACAGGTTGAAAAAGTTTCAAATTTGAGCGCTTCAACACTTTATAACCGCTCTAAACAATGCTCAATGTGTGGGTTGTTGTCGTAGTTTGCATTGTTGCTGTTGAGTTGTTGTTGGCATTGCATTTGAATTGGATCATTATAGAGCAAGCCAGGAAGAAAAATAGGTCGTTCTGGCTCGTGAAACACTTCGAAATGTGGTGAAGTTGTGAACAAAAAGACAATGAGTAATATAAAAACACTTCGGCGGTCTAAGGAATTGATAGCCCAGTGGATAGAGCCGGCGGCCAAGATGCGGCGATATCCTCCGCGCAGCTGGTTCAAAGCACGGAATAGTTAAACTTTTAATCTTTGCTTTTCAACTTTTATACTTTAATAACTGATAAAAGGCCCTCTCCGCCCAAAAAAATGTTAAGCACTCTCTAGTCTCTTCTCAATAACCCAATACACACTATTATCAATCTTTAATTGCAAATAGAACATGATATTCAGTCTTAGTGTGAGTGTGTGTGTGTGTGTGTGTGTGTGTGTGTGTTTGTGTGTGTCTCGAATATTTTTCAAGGCAAAGATACGTTAAACCCACTGCAGCCTTGCACTTCGCCAGGAGAGGTCGCTGTAACTGAAGCTTCGAGAAATGAACCTATTTCCGACACAATTGTCCAAGTGGTTCGACGCTTCATTCAAAGCTTCATTTTGCCATCACTACCTTCATTTAATAATCAGCATGGTAGTATCTCGACATCTATAGTTGTAGTGTTAAATCAGTAGGTTTCGGTTTGCACCACTCCATGTCATTTCACTACTAAATTCACCTCTTTAGGAAATCGTATATTAGCCACATGCTAAATGCTAACCGGAGATGAAGGATTTTCAGAATAAAAGCTTAACTGGTTGTGCACGAGAATTTCTGTTTTTTTCAGTATAAAACAGCGTTTAAACTGACGGTATGTTGAAGCTACATTATACCATCAAAACATTGATTTTAATTTCTAACAGATAATATGTCATTTTTCAGTATAGTCCTATTTCTGTTTAAGTGTCTGATAACCACAAATAGTAAGCAATGATATGACAGTAATGATATAACATATGCCAGACACTGTATTATTTTCAAGCAAGCCTAAAAGATAATGTCACTCACTTTAATTGCTCTTTGAACATAATTTTCCTCTGTGGTTTCCTACTCAACACATGTTTGTTTTGTAATGCCACTCATATTTTTTTATTGTATTTTAAGGTGACATTGAATGCTTTGAAAGGTGCCCTAAAATAAAGTGTATTATTGATCTTATATCTGTGCCTATATCACACTATTAATGCTCCTTCTTTTAGATTAGGTTTTTCCTGGTGTCAATTAGGCTTGGGCGGTATGACGGTATTACGGTATACCAGGGTATTTCGAAATACCGTCGGTATGATTTTCAATACCGTGACGTCACAGACTGTGCGCCAAATCACAGATGCGTTTCATTCTATTACACTGACACGGAGTTTTGACAGGGACGACATTGGTTGTAATGCACAGCACGCGCCAGCAGAGGGCAGGGGAGGGCAGTCCGTCTTTCCCGCTCTCAGAGCTCAGCACAGAGCTGAGCTGAGCAAGATGGCGGCAGCATTTGCCGGCCCCGAACTCGGACAACTAGTAAAAAAGAAAAATGCCTCTGCTCCTGTTTGGGACTATTTTGGGTTTACTCATCGCCAGTGACTTCATCTAGCACAACGAGAGACGGAGGCACTTCTTTGGGAATGTTTAAGACGGGGTGAGTGAGTGTTGACATTTTTTAATCCTATGCAACTGGTTGATGGTTTTGTAGTCGAGGTCGGACGGTTTTACAAACGAAAGCATTTACGTGCTAAACATTCACGCGAGTAATCCAATGAATCAAATAGAAATAAGGTTTTTAACACATGCACGGAATAATATTGCCAAACTAGTTAGTGAATATAGCAAACTTTATTCAATAAGTGTTAGAAATTAAAATCAATGTTTTAATGGGGAAATGTAGTTTAAACATGCCGTCAGTTTTAATGCTCTTTTATACTGAAAAACCAGAAATTGTTGTGCACAAGCAGTTAAGCTTTTATTCTGAAAATCCTTCATCTACGCATGTAGCATGTGGCTAATATACGATTTCCTAAAGAGGTGAATTTAGTAGCGAAATGATATGGAGTGGTGCAAACCGAAGCCTACTGATTTAACACTACAACTATAGATGTCGAGATACTACCATGCTGAATATTAAATGAAGGTACAGTTTATTTGAATACATTATTGTTTACAGACGAGAGTAGCATGTGACAACATCCGGAATGACCGGAAACCAAACGAGCCGAGAAGTATTTTTTAGAGTATTGATTACAGCGTTTAGAATGTGTTAAATGAAAAGTGATGAAAGAGAATATGAGGAGAAGAGGCGTGTTGAGCATATATTGGATGTGAAAGGAGCCAATCCTCTGTTTAAATGCAACAACGGACATTGGAGACGAGGTGAGCCGGCTGGCGGGGAGGAGCCAGCAGAGGATATATAACAGCACCGGAGGAGAGATCCATGCTCTTCTCTTCCCTATCGAGGAGAGCCAGATCACAGCTGTTTGTCTGACTGAACAATATCATGCTTGTGACCAACCCGCGCCTTTTTTAATTAAAGTACCCAATTGAACTTTCACAGAGACTCCATTTAGTCTCCTTTTAAAGCTTCTCTCCTGGACGGGAGAATAACGAACACAGTTTACATAAGTCAAGTATTTACTCCCGGAAAATGTTTATGTATGATGATATATTGTTAACTTAGCTCACTATGGAAACAACGTCGGACATCTACAAACGCGTCCTGTATCCGATCTCAAAATGTGCCATTTGCACAATGTTTCATGTATGCAGCCCTTGTTTTGCACTTGCGCGCACGTCGCGGCACTTTGCGAGCGTCTACCGGCTCGGGCTGCATTTTACACCGAACATATAATATACCGTTCGAAACATCTATTTGCCGCCGAACGCCACCTCACTCAAGTCGACCCAAGTCATACCGTCAGTGGCGGCTGATGGAAAATATTTTTGGTGGGGCTGGCTGTTGATATAGTGAGTAAAAAAATGTTTTGGGGGAGAAATTACCCCTTAAATTGGGACTGATACCGTCATATACCGTATACCACGGTATGATGTCAGCAAGGTATGACGGTATGAACAAAATGATACCGCCCATGCCTAGTGTCAATAGGTAAGATCTGCACTGTTCTCTACATAACATGTTCAGCAGAGCAGGTATTTCTCCTGCCATATATGGCACCCCCCCTACAACTTTGTCCAGGAGAGGCACAACGTCACCAAAATCACACTGGTGTTGGCTGTTCCCCTCTAGATTGTGCTCACCTAAGCAATTTACTCTGGGCCCAGCAGGTGAAAAACTAAAGAGGGGGTTCCAAATCCGGCAGAGCAGGTGTTGTAGCTGCCGGATTTGGCACACCCCCTACAACTTTGTCCAGGAGAGTCACAATGTCACCAGAATCACACTGGTGTTGGCTGCTCCCCTCTAGATTTTGCTCACCAAAGAACTGTACTCTGGGCCCAGCAGGTGAAAAACTAAAGATGGGGTTCCAAATTCGGCAGAGCAGGTGTTGTAGCTGCCGGATCTGGCACCCTCCATACAACTTTGTCCAGGAGAGTCACAACGTCACCAAAATCACAGAACTCAGAACAGATCACATAACTCAGAACAGATCACTGTAAACGCGTACAAACTCTGCTGTAACTGTTCAACTTTGTCTTTCTTTCATTTTTCATCTCGTCTTCTTTTTCCTTTGCCAAAGTCCTCCTGTCTTTCCTGATGTCTCTGTCCGTCACCCCCCACCCAGCTGCCGCTCTAAGCAGAATGTCAGAATTACAGACCTCCCATATGAAGCTCTGCGGTCCTACAGATGTATATAAATATATTCACTAACTTCTAATTGTGACTCTGCTCTACTCTTCCATGTTCTTTTCATCCTCCCTTCCCTCTCCTCAATTTTCATCCTCCCTTCTCCTCACCCCACCTTCTATAAGTGCTACTGAGTTATATTCTGAACATACTTACATCGTTTACACAATAAATCAAGTTTTCATGACATCTGTCTTCCATTAACCATCCTTTTGGTCTGTTTGCAGGAGTGCAGGAAGATGAAGATGTGAAGCGGATGATGCAGGGCTCCAGCATGATAAAGGTAAAGGTTGTTATAAATGACTAGTTTATTTTGTTGTTAGTTATCAGTCATTGAGATTTAATGGATTTATTTATTAAATGTCAAGGTCCGCTCGCCTCGCTGGCAGAAGCGTCGCACTCTGAAGCTGCTGGAGGACGGGGTCACTATCTGGTGTCAGTCCCATAAGACCACCAGCTGGGCCAAGGAGCAGCAGTCCTGTGAGTGTGTGACTCACTGTCAACGGCATAGAAATTCACCATCTCAGTCCTGGCAAAAATATAGAACCACAAAATAGGAAGGCCTTTACAAGGATATTTTGAAATAGAAGAATTGGACATCCTCATGACAACCACTGATTAATAGGTATAGAAAACATTTTTACAGAGTATGTATATTTAGGAGGTTTCATATTAGGATTCGGGTTTGGTTTTAGCAACTCCACTGAGTTTGTTTCCAGGTGCATGTGTAAAAGTTGGGGAAATTATTGTGTCTCAAGAGGAACTGTGTGAAGGTGATATACAGTATATGTGTGTGTGCGTGTGCGTGTGCGTGTGTGTGTGTGTGTGTGTGTGTGTGTGTGTGTGTGTGTGTGTGTGTGTGTGTGTGTGTGTGTGTGTATGTGTGTGTGTGTGTGTGTGTGTGTGTTTGGCCTTTACACCTTCTTTCTTGATTTTTTGGTTTAATGACAACTCAAATGATTAAAGTCATGTTTCCCCTCTTTATCAGTTAACTCTTTCTTTTAAATAACAATATAGTTTAGGCTAAAGTGGACTCGATGTTCATGTTTAGTTTTTATTAGACTCTGTAATATAATCTAAATCTCCTCTGATACATACTCTACCTTCTGAAAACTCTTAAGTAGATTTAGCAGGACTCGTGTGGATATTAGAAATGGAAACAGCCTCACCCAGTAATTTCCCTCAATCATTTGTCTGCAGTGGGGTGGTCTATTTTAGGACTTGTTAACATATAAAGTTTGATGAGGTATAATAACCATTATATCAGGGTATGGCCTCGGTGTGGACAGAAGTTGAGAGATGTTCAACAAGAGAGTTTCTTTTGAAATAGGCCTGAATAGTTGGAAATATGCAGTATTAAGGAAGTAGAAAAATGAAAAATCTTGTATAATTCTTTATAGCCCCTAAAATGATCTAACAGACTTGTTTAATAGTCTGGTTTTAGAAGTGAGAAGAAAACTTCATAGACATACACATCATACATAACGGCTATGTAAAAATGTGTAATACAAATATAATTTCATTTGTATTGGTTATATTTCAAACAATCCAGCATATCAAATAAATGTTAATATTAATATTAAATGTTGCTTGCCATAATAATGGGAGTAAAAATTACCTTTTGTTTGAGGAAAATGTTATTGCTTGTTTTAGTTTTTATTCTGACACCCATCTGACACACACATCAGTTTCAGTCAACTGTGAAATTGAAATGGACAATACATTTTGTAATACTTAGTACAAATTAATGATCAAACTGCAACTTTGAAATGTGCTGCTCATTGTTTTCTCAGTGGGATGTGAATTAAGTGCCTTTGGATATTTAACATGATGAAATATTCACTTGAAAGCACCTCTTTTCCGGGATAAATGGAGATTATTATAGTCATAATTACAACCTGGATGTTTGATGAGCTTTATATACAAGTCAAAGACTGGCAGCATCAATATACAAATGATTAAAAATGACATGAAGGAAAAATGATATTCTTAAAGCTACTAGAAAAAACCCATTCAGTTTCTAAAACAGGATTATTCACCAGCTGCACACGTCCCACCACAGC
This sequence comes from Notothenia rossii, assembly GCF_949606895.1. Classification (NCBI taxonomy): domain Eukaryota; kingdom Metazoa; phylum Chordata; class Actinopteri; order Perciformes; family Nototheniidae; genus Notothenia; species Notothenia rossii. Next base: position 28,793,126 of record NC_136910.1, on the reverse strand, counting down.
AGCCTGATGTATGTTTGTTGTATTGGTACTTTTATTTAAGGAAATTTACTTTTTTTACCACTGGTTCAGCAAATAATGGGATGTTTGTGGAGATGTTTTGTGCCTGATGGACATCTTAGTGTGGAAGAGATAATACATACACTCTATGAGCCTCTTTCCAAAGACAGCATTTGGTTTATTTCGAGCAGGACTTCCTTCTCTCTACTGTGTGTGTTGTCAGGTACACTCAGAGCTGTGAATGTAATCTCAGTCGGTTGTGTGTGTAGTTTCCATTATTTCTATTGAAACGACTGGCAGATAGAGATGGGTAAACACCAGATGCTGCTTGGTCAGTAGTGATAATCTGTTTCTGTATTAGACAGTGTGAGGTTGGTTCGAAAGGAGACGCAATCAAATGGAAATGAGCATCAGGTTGCGCTGGATGAACAAACAGGTTGAAAATAACACACGTCGTGTTTGTGAGCGGAACACTTGTGGAACCTCATATTTGACAGACAGCTGCTCTCTCCAAGAAAGTTGTTTGTGTTTGTATTAAAATTAGAGTCCACTGTGCAGCACTGAGTGTTATTTGTTCCAAACCAGGTCATCCGGATTCTGGAGAAACATTTTTAATATTTGAACTCAACACATAGCCCCACTACCTTTCTCAATATATTCATGGGTTTTCCCCAGCTGGAAAAGTGTTGTGTATTAACTTTGTTTGTTCCCCATTAACAGAGTCAGGGGTGTGTATGAACACCAGATTTCTTTACAGCACACACAGAAGGAACAGCTAGAGGACTGTGAGGCGATCGCTGAGTAAAAAAGTGTAATTTATCAGAACTGCTGACCTTTAGTAGGCAAGATAAGTCAAAGAGAAGCAAATACATGATTACAGGCAATGTATTATTATCTGTTCCTAGTATGCTGCTCAGATCATGATTATAGGCTCCCTATTTCCAGCAGCCGGCCCTGCCGCAGCTCAAACGCTGAGATTATAGGACATTATCTGGTGGTGGAGCCGGGCCTGGTGCTGTGGTTTGGTGCTGTGTAGTTACCATGAAACTCAGCCACTGGTCCGCCTCCCAGAGCGGGACGGCCTTTAATTTGAACAAAGCTAGACCTGCTGACGGTGTGTGTGTGTGTGTGTGTGTGTGTGAGTGTGTGTGTGTGTGTGTGTGTGTGTGTGTGTGTGTGTGTGTGTGTGTGTGTGTGTGTGTGTGTGTGTGTGTGTGTGTGTGTGTGTGTGTGTGTGTGTGTGTGTGTGTGTGTGTGTGTGTGTGTGTGTGTGTGTGTGTGTGTGTGTGTAATCTTTGTGTATTTTAGTGACTCAGACTGACCACCTTAAATACACACAACACAGGCCTGAGTGTATTATAATAGCTTAGAAGAGAAAGGGTGTGAGCTGTCCGTGGTGCTAGAAAACATACTGCACAAAATAAATGTATCATCATGCTTATACTGTATTTTTCTGTTACTACTATAGTACAGTTTATTTATAAAGCGGGTAACAGCGAGTATCATTTATGTTTAATATGTGGGTTTGAGTCTGGAAGTGGATGTTGAAAATCAATCAAATCTACATGTCAAGTTGGATGTATTCTTGGCGATTTTACATACAAAAGAGTTTAAATAGAGTCGGAGCATAGAGAATACGTTGGTATGATTTGTGGTTATGGTTAGGGTGGGGTTTATTTCAGAGAACAAATTAAGGTGGAGGCTCTCTCAGCCTCTCAGAGCCTGCCTAGTGTTTCTGTGTCTTCTTCAGAAGCCATAGTTATGATTGTGTAATACATTTATTAAAGCATGGAGATGCACTGCACTGTCACTGTGCTGTAAACTCATGTTTGTGCTGGGTGTATGAGGGTTCAATTAATGGGGTTCAGTTTATGTGTGTGATACTGTAAATCTGGGTGGAGCTTCACAGGGTTTATTGATGTGTAGAGGGGATACATAAATGAACGTCATTGAGATTGAGGAATCAGGAGAGGCCACTAGTAAGTGTGATTATTATATTGAATTTGATTTAAGTTGTATGGGATATGTGTGATCCTAATTATTGTATTGTTGTTGTCCTTTTTTCTTCTAAGGTTAACAACCTATTTGGATTTGATTAAATTATCAAACCTAGGAGTTGTTTCCGTCCATCTTGATTCCACCCATACTGTCGGGAGATAGACAGTACAGTTGTTAACTAACTGCATCGGGAGGAATAAAGGTTTCAACCGATGGCGAGAGACAGCTAGGAAGATAGGCTACAGCAACGGTCGGCGGGAAGTGAATGCCCGAGGCTAGCAAAGCTATCAAGGACCGTCGAAGCTAGCGGAGCGGAGCTAACGAAGCTAGCGGAGCTCGCGAAGCACCGAGGGACGCCGGTCCACAAGTAGAGCTGACGATCGGACGACTAGGAAACCCCGTGGTCGCAACGGTCGACGGAAAGTGAAGGCCCGAGGCTAGCAAAGCTAGCGGAGCTAACGTGGTCGGAACACGTGAGTGACAAGGCTATTTTCGGCGCTATCTAGCCAAAGAAGCTAGCGGTAGCATAGCAAAGACGAAGCAGTAGCTAGACAGCAGACTGAAGGTTGCCAGGAAACAAAGCTAACCAGCAAGAAGACAATAACTAGCTAGCTAGCACACTGAAGGGTGCTAGCATACGAAACCAAGCTAGCTATCCAAGTCAAAGACACCAAGCTATTGGCTAGAAAATGAAGCCAACCAGCTAGGTATCCAGCTAGCTAGCCAGGATAAGACAGATTGAGCTAAACTCAGCCTTAAATTCAGAGAGATGATTAAGTGGGAGGAAACAGTGAAGCATCTGAAAGACCTGCGGACGAGGGCGAAGGTGGCTCTAGGTCGTAAGGTGAACTCAGTAACAAAGATGGTGAACACTATGTCAGAGGAGGAGTTGATGAAAGAATATGGTGAAGTCCACAAGGCCGCCACCAAAGTCACAGAGGCCAACAGTGAATACCTGATGAAATTAATTCTGAACGCTGATAGCGACGAGGACCAAGTATCAGAAGAGCTGAGGGCAGACGTGGAAAAGACGGATGGAGAAACCAGCCAAAGGCTTGAAGAGATCAGTGAAGTGATTAAAGCAAACCTTTGGTCTAGGCATGGAGAAAGGAAAGTGATGTTTGCTGTCGGGGAAGCTGAAAAGGTCTATGAGGAGGCAGAAGCGACACAAATTGACCTAGTAAGCTATGAGAGTTACGAAAAGCAGCTAAATAATTTAGAAATACTCATTAAGGAATTAAAAGAAGTGCACAGCACCTGGAGGGGATGGGCTCCTGAGACTGCTAAAACAGATGTGGAAGAGATAGTGCGGCAGCTGGAGACAAGAAAAAATGCACTCAAGCGTCAAAAGGAAGCTGAGTTTAACAAAGCACGCGGTGCAGCAGAGTTGGCACGCACCGCAGCAGAGGATGAGCGCGCCCAGTTCGCCCTGGTTCAGCTAAGACAAGACCAGGCCCAACGCTCTAAATTGGCCGAGGCTCAGATTGCAGCAGAAGAAGCACGGTTTGAACTCATGAAAGCGCAGCACAAAGCAGTGGAAGAGGCGCACACTACTGGCGTGGCAGGCACGGAACCCAGAGACAACCCGATGGGAGCGATATCAAAGATACGACTCAAGCCGGTTAGCCTTCCCAAGTTCAGTGGCAGTATGAGGGAGTTTCACGGCTGGAAAAAGGACTGGGAATCTTTGCAGAAGCAGGGAGAACCGTCCGGGTCGCCTGAAGTCAAGAAGTTCCAGCTTCTAGACAGCATGGAAGAGAAGGTAAAAAAGGATGTCACATTGGCCAGCTACAGTACAGTCGAAGACATGTTCAGGGTTCTGGAGAACCGTTACGGGAACAGGTCCACGATTGCACTGCAGATCGTCGCAGAACTGGAGAAGATACCAGCTGTGAAAGGAGACCAGCCGAGGAAGGTGATAGACCTCATCCAAGCTGTGGAAAAGGCTTTGGCAGACCTCACAGACCTCGGGAACCCTGGAGCCATCAACCACCCGCTGATGATTAGGTCTATAGAAAGCAAGCTGCCCGACCAGGTGAAGCGAGAGTGGGTCATCTTCAAGGCTAAGCCCGAAAACGGTGTCACCCCAGTCAACATTTTCAATGCGCTTCTGAAGTTCCTGAAGGAGCAAGAAGAAATTCTAGAGAGCTTGGAACAACTGAAAATAACAGAGACATCTGAAAAAATGGAAAAGCCGCAAAACAGGTTCGAGAGGAAGTATGCCTACACAAAAGCCACCAGAAGGGACACTCCAGAAGGGGAGTGCGTCGTGTGTGGAGAGGAGAAACACAATAACAAATTATTCTTCTGCAACAAGTTCAAGGGGTTTGGCTTGGCTGAGAGAAAGACTGCTGTGAAGAAGGTAGGAGCATGCCGCGTTTGTCTTGGATGTCACGACGTGGTAGAAGAGTGCACAGACAGGTTCCTCTGCAACAGGGAAGACTGCCAAGAGGGGACCTCCTCGGACCACCACTACCTCCTCTGTCCAAAATGGGAACAGCTACCAAAGGGGAAACTTGGAAAAGGCAGTGAGAGGGTAAGGGAGCTAACAGAAGAACAAAAGATAGCCTTGTCCAAATGTTCCCCAGAGGCGGCGGCGGAGATCATGAAAGCTTTCAGTAACAGCAACAAGACTTCAGTGACAAGGAGCGCTAGGAAGGATGAAGGTGGACTTCTGGAAGAAAATAGACTGACCGAGCACCCTGTCATCATGATGCTGTTGGAAGTCACTGCCAACGCGGGGCAAAAGATCGGAGCTCTGATTGACCTCGCATCAGACACCAACTACATCACTCATGCAGCGGCTGACAGGCTCGGTCTGAGCAGAGAAGAAGTCACTCTGATTGTGCATGGAGTTGGAGGAATGACCGTGACAGTCAAGACGAAGAGGTACCTCCTGCGAGTAAGAGTCAAGACCCCCAAAGGTACTGTGAGGGCTCACAAGCTGGTTTGTTATGGCCTGGAGGAGATCGCTAAAGTGCATCGGAGCGTCAGACCTGAACAGCTAAAGAGGTTCTTTCCGGAGGTTGCAACGGAGGAACTGAAGAGACCAGACCATGTCGAGCTTCTCATCAGTCACAGAGAGGGGAGACTCGCTCCACAAAGACTGAGGATAGTTGGAGACCTCGTCTTATGGGAGGGCCCACTGGGTAAAACCGTGGGCGGAGCACATCCCAGTCTGTTCGAGGATGTAAAAGTGGCAATGCACCAGTCTGACACACACTTCGCTCGCTCGATGAGGACAGCTGCAGTGGGGTACAGAGAAGTAGTTGAGAGTCCTGAGATTCTGAGGGAAGAGGAGACCAAGAGCCTGACTCAGGAAGTAAAGGCGGAGACCAGGAATACAATTGCAACAAGGAGAGAAGTTCTCGAGCGGTGGAAGTGGGACAGCATCGGTGCGGCCTGTGAACCCAGGTGTGGTGGGTGTCGCTGCGGGACATGCCAGCCAGGAGGAAAGGAAATGACCCTGGCAGAAGAAAGGGAGCTGGAAGTGATTAAAGAGGGGCTGTCCTACATGGCCAAAGATGAACACTGCCTGACTCCGCACTGGGACGCATCTTACCCATGGACCGAGGACCCAGCCTCACTTCCAAACAACAGAAGAGGAGTGGAGGCCACCTTCCTGAAAACAGAGAAGCAGCTCAGGAAGGAAACTGAGTGGCAGTCCGCCTACAAAGGTCAGATTCACGAGATGGTGGAGAGAGGCGCGGCAGTAAAACTCACCACGGAGATGATAGACGGCTGGAGAGGACCAGTGTGGTACGTGAGCCACATGGTCGCGCCGAACCCCCACTCAGTGACGACACCAGTGAGACTGGTCTGGAACAGCAGTCAACAGTTCAGGAGGGTCAGCATGAACGACCTTCTGCTTAAGGGGCCGGATGTGCTGAACCCCATCAGATCGGTCTTACTCCGATTCAGGGCGGGAGAGCATGCAGTCCTAGGAGACATCCGAAAGATGTACAAATCAGTCTGGCTAAAAGAGCGCAAAGTCCACCTGCACAGGTTCCTCTGGAGAGACACCCCAGAAGAGGACATCGGTGAGTACGCCATCACCAGGGTAAATATTGGCGACCGACCCGCTGGGTGCATCGCACAGTTGGCAATGAGGGAGACTGCTCGGCTGCCCAGGTTCGCGCATATGGTGGAAGAACGCAGGGTCCTGGAGGAGGACAGTTATGTGGACAATATCTTAACATCCCACAATGACCAAAAGAGACTGGAGGAAATCACAGAGGGGGTAGAAGAGATCCTGAGCGCCGGAGGCTTCTCCCTCAAACCATGGGTCAGGTCAGGCCAAAGTGGGAGGCAGAGGACTGCAGAGCAGGTCCAAGCTGGAGCAGTAGCAGACTGGTGGTGGATCCCAGGGCCACTTAACATCGCCGACATCGTAACAAAAGGAGCAACTCCTGAAGACCTGGGAGAGGGCTCAGAGTGGCAGAGGGGACCAGAGTTCCTGGTGAGGCCGCTAGAAGAATGGCCCATATAGTCGGCCGCTGAGGTGGCAACTGGTGCCAGAGAGAGTGTGGGCAAGCTTCAAAGAAAAGCATTCTCGGCAATACTCACCAGAGCCCAGTCAACCAAAACCCCTATCCCTGACGACACCAGTGGAAAGGACGCAGAGGCTGAGGAGTCCCTAGTTAAGGTTGGTGGATCCCCAGAAACCTCCGAAAGGGAAGAAGCTTCAGTCTTGACAGAGAGAAGACCGGAAGGAAAGTTTCGAAGCATTGCTGTTGTGAACCTGGTAAAACCAGAGAGGTTCAGCAGTCTGGCTAGGCTATGTGGAGTGGTCGCATGGGTCCGGCGAGCTGCAGAGAAATGGCTGACTAGAAGAGGCCGAGCGACGGGTCAAGCAAAGTGGGAGGCAAGAGTCCTGGACAAAAGAAAAGGCAAACCTGTGCCTCTGCGGGGGGACCTGGCTTCGGGGTCGTGGAAGATTCCGAAGTAGAGAACTAAGGAGAAGAACCTCCTCAGACACCACCACCAGATCAAGGTTATTTAGGTTGGTGGCCTCCTTGGGTCATCCGACCAGGGTGCCAAGTGGGAGGTGTGCTGTAAACTCATGTTTGTGCTGGGTGTATGAGGGTTCAATTAATGGGGTTCAGTTTATGTGTGTGATACTGTAAATCTGGGTGGAGCTTCACAGGGTTTATTGATGTGTAGAGGGGATACATAAATGAACGTCATTGAGATTGAGGAATCAGGAGAGGCCACTAGTAAGTGTGATTATTATATTGAATTTGATTTAAGTTGTATGGGATATGTGTGATCCTAATTGTTGTATTGTTGTTGTCCTTTTTTCTTCTAAGGTTAACAACCTATTTGGATTTGATTAAATTATCAAACCTAGGAGTTGTTTCCGTCCATCTTGATTCCACCCATACTGTCGGGAGATAGACAGTACAGTCACTAAAGATCATTTTCTCTCATTGTTGATGCTTCAGGGATGTAAGGGTCCAGTAATGCTTAGAACTACAGTAGGCTTTCATTAGAAGGCACACATGTGTATGCTCTTCCAAACACTCAAAGTTTAAGAGCCAGTTGTCTCTTTGACAACTGGGGGCGGGGGTTAATCTTTAAATGTGGGGTTGATGCATTTTCAGACAGACTCTCCTTGTAAACATTTATAGGGTTGCACAACCTCTCCTGCACACAGCTGGCCATGTGTGAATGTATTCACACATTGTACAAAAGTGTGAAATCAAGAAGCAACCCCCCCCCAACAAACAAGTTTTTCCCCCAAACCTGACAATGTGAGGTGAAATCTGACATTCTTAACCACAATTTCTCTCTCTCTCTAATTCCTTACACAACTATTAATATCTTTGTACATATGTTCAGACAACTACTATATAAATATAAGAATTGTATTTCTAATGCTAACGTTCAGTGCCTATACCGGCGCTAGTGTGCTCTGTACATGGCGATGTTGAAAGTTAAACAGTCAGTGTGTTTGGGGACGTGTTCCCTTTTCTTTTACAGACCTTTAATAGACCTACAATTGTTGCTGTAAACATGATTTTACTTAGTTTTTAAGTTGCTTCACCTTAACCAACGTTTATTTTCCATGGTGAATTTGCTCTAACAATGGCCTTGTCCCAAACGTAACCTCTGCAGTTGCTGTACTCTTCTAGCCCTCCACGTCTGCTGCACAGACATTTTACTCTCCAACCACAAAGGACAGACTTCTTCTAACTGGAGTTTCTCATTTGCAAAATCTGTTCCTGGAATGGCTTCTGAAAAATCTTATTATAAAGTTACTTTTCCTGCCCCTAGATACTGTATTTGCATGGTGAAAACATAGGTTCAGGATAGATACTAAATAATAATAATAATAATAATAATAACTTAAGACATAAGACATAAAGACATAAAACAGGGGGCAGAAATGGAAGTGTTACATTGCAGGGGGGGGGGGGAAGTGAGTTATTGTTGGAAGGCGATGTTCAACAGATGAGTTTTCAGGGTAGATTTGAAGATGTTCAGGGAAGGAGCGTTAAGGATTTCAGCAGGGAGGGTGTTCCAGAGGGTGAGGGAAGCGACACTGAAGGCACGGCCCCTCAAGGTGCGGAGGCATGAATGGGGCATGGAGAGCAGGCCGGAGTCTGAGGATTGAAGGGTGCCGGACAGGATGTATGGCTGGACGAGATTTGCGAGGTAGTGTACTGAGGGGAGAGGGCTTGGAGGGACTTGTAGGTGATGAGGAGGAGTTTGTAGGTGATGCGGGACTTGACCGGGAGCCAGTGGAGGTTGAAGAGAGTGGGGGTGATGTGCTGCCAGCGCTTGGTGCGTGTGAGAACCCTGGCAACTGAGTTCTGGATGTACTGGAGCCTGTCCAGGGTTCTGCTGGGAACCCCGGACAGGAGTCCGTTGCAGTAGTCCAGGCGGGAGGTAATGAAACAATGAATGAGCTTCTCTGCAACAGAGTCGGAGAGTGATGGCGAGAGTCTTGATATGTTTCTGAGGTGGAAGAAGGCTGATTTTGATACTGACTGATGTGGTTCTGAAATTAAAGGGTTGAATCCAAAACAACGCAAAGGTTGTAGACCTGAGGGGATGGTGAGATGAGGGAACCATCGATTTTGTGGAGCAGATCTCCAACCTTCCCAAGCAGTCCCTTGGGAGCCACAACCATGAGCTCAGTTTTATTACTGTTAATTTTGAGTAGGTTGGTGGTCATCCAGATTTTAATTTCATGGAGGCAGTTGATTAGTGACTGAGGGGGGAGATGGGCAGAGGGTGTTGTGTCGTCGGCGTAGGAGTGGAAACAGAGACCATGGCTGCGGATGATATCACCAATCGGAAGGATGTATATTGTGAATAGAAGGGGACCGAGCATACTTAAGAAACATCGAGCAATACACCACTGAAACAACCAAACACTTGAATATAACTTGGTATTAGGGTGGATAACTTGTTTGTATTTACTTATTTTTTCTTCTTCCTCCATCTGTTCATCTCCTCTCACACACCCTCAGTCTCTGTGATGGAGGTGGAGTGTGTTCGAGAGGGTGTCCAGTCAGAGACGCTGCGGCAGATGCTGGACTCAGGACAGGAGCAGCGGTGTTTGACGGTGGTCTTCAAGGGTCCCCGCAAAAGTCTGGATCTTCTCTGCCAGAGCGTGGAGGAGGCCCAGCACTGGGCCCGCGGCATGAGGACCCTGCAGGAGAGGGTGGAGAACATGACCCAGAAGGAGAAGCTCAACCAATATCCTTACTGTACTTCCAAATTATAGAATGGTGCACTGTATACAGTATGCAGTCAAAAGTGACCAGAATAATCATATAATCAAGTCTTATTCTTAGGAATAATTATTAAATAATTCAGGTTGGACGCTAACTTCCTGAACCAAACCATTCCTTTTGTCCTCCTCACTTTTTTGGTTGAAGGAAATGTTTTTAGTGTCTATAGTTAGAATGAGTCTGTGTCTGATGGACAAACACTACATGTTGTGCTGCTGCTGCTTCCTTGACCTTGTTGGTTTGTCACCTGGATTCATGCTTACCTGAGTCGGGCCGATCACAACCACGATGATAAGATGAGCTATGAGGAAGTCCAGACACTGCTACAGATGATCAACATCGACCTGAGCGACCAGTATGCCCGCATTCTCTTCCAGGTACAAACTGCACACATACTTAAAGGTCCCATCACATGCTTTTCCGGTTATTACCCGTCCCCTTGTAAACGGTCTGCAAAGTCACAAACCCTTAAAGTACACCCTGTAGCGAGTATAACTCTAACACAGAAAATACCTGTCTATGCTGCCCCAGAACGCCTCGTTGGAGATTTTTCTTTTTCCATTTTTTTCTTCCTGAGTATAGTGACGTAACGATACCCTGGTCCAAATGGACCAATCCACTCAGGCTTATCTTTTCTCAGCCGTGGTACTCCGCGGAGCTTCGCCAGCATACACACTCACTCAGCCTTATCTTTTCTCACCCGTGGCTCCGCGGATCTCCGCACAGCCTGGCTGTGAGTGTGTGTGTTTGCTCAGGCTGAGTTCTGCGGTGTCTCTAACTGTCTCGCAGACCCCACGCAGCAACCAGAAAACGACACCAGTAATACAGCTCACACTGTCCGCTCCTCGAGCCCCAAAGGGCGGAGCAGCAAGCCCTGCAACGTCCCGCCAACACGGCACCCAGACCCCACGCAGCATTCTCATCTGTTTGTCATTTTCTGGTTGCTAACAAATGCCATTGTAACATATAAACACTGATGTCCATCTGCAGGTCACCCTTGAAAAAGAGATCTTTTGATCTCAAGGGGCTTTCACCTGGTTAAATAAAGGCTACAAACAAACGGTGGTTGACAAATCAGAACAGAGTGGGCGAGCTAACCAATCAGAGCACAGTGGGCTAAGACGGAGGGGGGGGCAGGAGCTCCAACAAGCCGTTTAGGACAGAAAGTGAATACACATACTATACACAGATGCTGTATGAGAAACCAATGTGATGTTGGAACATTGAACAATGTAAATCTATTCCAGTAGACCTCAACAATGGAATTATGATCAGTAGAAATGGCCATATCATGGGACCTTTAAAAATAATGAGCCTACATCCAGGATTTCAATCAGTAATTAAAGAGGCTCTATTCTGCTTATGTTCAGGTTCATATCAGTATTTAGTGTCTCTACTGGGACATGTCTCTGTGCTTTAATGTTCAAAAAGCTCTTTATTGTTCTCATTCTGTCTGTGCTGCAGCTCCTCTTTTCACCCTCTGTCTGAAACCAGAGCCCAGTCTGCTCTGATTGGTTAGCTGGCCGGCTCTGTTGTGATTGGGCAACCGCTTAGTGCTTTCCTCCCCATCAGCCTATCACGTGCAATGTGCCAATAGAAGCGTAATTGTTACAGTACATACATTTCTCTATGTTGCGGAAGTAAACAAAGGAGTCCAATTGAGGAGTTTCATGCAAGGGGGGGACAGGGATTTTAGCCTTTGCAGAACATTTACATGCACACAGACCTATAGCACACACTACAGGAGAGGGAAAACCACACAAAGTGCTATAGGGCCCCATCAAGGGACTTTTACATGTGTTTGACTTTACTGATGACAGACCTACATTACAGCATGCAGCTTAGATGGATTAATTGTGGCTTGAGAACACAGAGTGATCTCTGTGTTTCCTCTGTTTCATTGATAGAAGTGTGACCAGTCAGCGGACGGCCGTCTGGACCACGAGGAGATCGAGGTGTTCTGCAGGGAGTTGTTGAGGAGGCCAGAGCTGGATGCTGTGTTTATCCGATACTCTGCAAACGGCTGCGTACTCTCCACTGTGGACCTGAGAGATTTCCTGAAGGACCAGGGAGAAGACGCTTCAGTCACCCATGCCCAGAGCCTCATCCTCACCTATGAACTTAATGCGTGGGGTATGGTGCTAAGTAACAATCCCCATACCACGCTAACTTAGGGTGACCAGACGTCCCCGTTTTCCAAGGACAGTCCCTGTTATTGGCCTGTCCCCGGTTGAAACTGTCCCCGGAAATGCCCCCGTTTTTTAATATACGTTAAAAACACATAGCAAAGTGAAACAAAACGTTTCATGTCAGGAAACACTGGGTAAACAGACTGGTCAAGGCAGCCCCCACTTCGGAAAACAGTCAAGCCAGCCCGCAAAGTTGTATTGCTGTGCGCGAATATCCTATGCATTACGGTAGAGGCCTGTAAAAACTGTCTTCAAAATAAAAGCGATTACTCTGTCAATAACAAATATACCTAAAAAACACACCAAACATATTCATATATACTGGAGCTTAAATTAAGAAATATGTACTATATAATGTGATCGGTAATAATTTAAAACAAACTACGTATAACTACCACCATTATAACTGAGTGAATGTAAAATGTAAGTATATAGTTATGAAGACATATCTAACATTTCCACTGGGTGACTAATTTCAATTGATGTTGACACCATCTCACAACACTCCTAAAATAATATTACTTTCTGAAGCACAATTTAAAATGTATGCTGTTTAAAATCTCAAATTATATCTATTATCCATCTATATTTTGATTATTATTTAATGGAAACCGTCCATAATCAAAGAGTCATTCAAAGTCAATCAAATACTTATTTTACTTCAGGGTGATAGCAGGAGACCCCATCTAGTCAATCAGAGAAAATCAGGACATTCTGATGTAGAGTTTCAAAATGAAATACTTTTGAAATCTCAGATATGGGCTATCGTCCTTCTGTTTTTATACAAGAATAAATAAAAAACTGTCAAATTATCAAAGACTTATTTCACTCCAGGGTGATAGCAGGACACCCCATCTAGTCACTCAGAGAGAATCTGGACAATCTGATGTAGAGTTTCAAAATAAAAGATCTTTGAAGTCTCATATGACCTATCATCCCTCTGTTTTTAGATAAGAATAAAACAAAAACTATCCAGTATCAAATACTTATTTCACTCCAGTCCAGGGTGATAGCAGGACACCCCATCTAGTCACTCAGAGAGAATCAGGACAATCTGATGTACAGTTTCAAAAATAAAAGACCTTTGAAGTCTCATATATGAGCTATCGTCCTTCTGTTTGTAGCCAACAGTTAAAATATTCGAATTACATTGAACCAGAATTGTCCCCCTTTTTTCTTTAACAGTGAATAAAATTGGATATGTTAATGATATATTGACGGCAAAACTCAACCCCGGTTTTAATTTAGAAAATCTGGTCACCTTACGCTAACTGCCAAGCACTAGAAGTTAGCTACGACATGTAAAACACAAAGCGTCCAGTAGCTGTTCAGTGTTTCTCAGGAGTTGGTAAAGACTAAAACAAGAGTTAATATTGGACTTAACATGGCTATAAGTGAGGTCTCCAAAATACTTTTACAAATAAGACAAGGCTTTCGGAGAGCGCAAACCTCCACCTAACGCTCATATCGTCGCGTGATCACAAAAGTATAGTGACATTTGAAGACAGACACAGGAAAACATTCAGCTTCAAAAGTTTAATGAAGAAACATAATTATTTGCTTATTTAATGAGCCTTTATAGTTTTTACCATGTTTCAACTGAGATTCACAATCCATGGTACTATAACTGCTTGTTCTATACTCACTCTCTAGTTCAAGTAAATTATATTTATTTATGAAGGTTCAGAGGCCACTATACTCGATACCTAGTTTGTTCACTATATAATAATTGCCCTTTTTATTAACTAGTGTTTGTGCCTTTTTCCCAGTACAGCCCAGAAGAACCAGTTCATGACTCCTAATGGTTTCACCATGTACATGCTATCCAAGGAGAACTGTGTGTTTGACCCTGAACATGCCAGAGTTTACCAAGACATGAGTCGGCCTCTGGCTCACTACTTCATCTCCTCCTCCCACAACACCTATCTCACCAAGGACCAGCTGACCGGGGACAGCAGCACAGAGCCATACATCCGGTAAGATCACACACTGTACAGACTGTACACACTGTACACACTGTACACACTGTACACACACACACACACACACACACACACACACACACACACACACACACACACACACACACACACACACACACACACACACACACACACACACTGTACACACACACACACACACACACACACACACACACACACACACACACACACACACACACACACACACACACACACACACAGCAGTAAGGCTAGGTAATATTGCACAATACACAATACGGCATGGTTTTAGGTTATTCAATAAATAAAAGGTCCATATGAAATCAACACATGCTAAAACGTCTTTGTCTCTATTCCTGTGTGAATGAAATACAAAATAAACAGGTTTTTTCTTTTAATTAAGAATGTTAGTGCAAAATGAACAAAGCAATTTAGTGACATTATACAGAAAAAAAAATCAAGCCATAAAATGACAATGTTTACTTGTATGAACACAAGTTCAGAATACTAGTTGTTCTCAGAATAGATCCATGGCTGAAGGGGTTCAGGCCCTGATAGGGAGGACCTTTTGAAGCTCTCTTTAGAACAGAGATATTCAAACTGGGAGAAACACATCCCCAGGGGGGCAAATCAGAGTTCAGAGGGGGGCACAAAGGCAGCAACATGAGATAAATGCTGCACTAAATGTTTAAATATTAAACGGATGCCTATAGGGCCTTGGTTCGTTTTGAAAGGGTTGCATGCTGAGACAGTATGCTGATTATCTCTGGATGTTGGTGCAATCCAAACAAATTGAAATGAGTATAAGGCACATATTATTTAATAACTCTTAAATTACATATTTTCTCTTAGTGCCCTGAAACATGGCTGCCGCTGTGTGGAGCTTGACTGCTGGGATGGAGATAAAGGAGAGCCAGTCATCTACCATGGACACACTCTCACCTCCAAAGTGCCCTTTGTCGAGGTCATTCAGACCATCAATGACTATGCTTTCAAAGTGAGTACTTTATTGGAATGAATTTACTATCAAGGTACAAAATATACAGGCCTCAAGTTATTAGACTTGTTCATACAATAGATATCAGGTACAGATGAGCAGTGGTCGAATTTTGAGGTATTATTACTTTACTTGTACTTATACTTAAAGTATATATAATCAACACTTAAATAAGGCTTTGGTTACAACTTGATTAAGTTCACAAGCTACCAGCAGTAAATAAAGTAATCACAGCTGTGATAATCATATATATATATATATATATATATATATATACACATTAATAATTATAGTCAAAACATAAACTATATATATTATTCTGAAATAGACCAATCTGCACAATGACTACTTTTACTTTTGGTATTGTACTTTTACTTGAGTAACATTTTGAATACAGGACTTTTACTTAAACAGAGTAAAAGTCCTGAGCATTCCTCCACTATTGTACTTTTAGTACTTCTTCCTCCTCTGCATATGAGTATAAAAAGGTTCCAAAATTAGTTTAATTAAGTTCATATACTTCTAAAAACAAAACAGTATAGGGGTTAGGTGTATATTAACAATTTAGCTGACTGTCCTTTAGATATTTTCCCTCCCCTGTTCTCCTAAATGGAAAACGTTCCCCCCTGTTGTGTCCCACCCCCCCTCTCTCTCTCAGGCGTCCCCCTACCCTCTGATCCTCTCCCTGGAGAACCACTGCTCCGTGGAGCAGCAGACGGTGATGGCCCGACACCTGAGAACCATCCTGGGGGACAAACTGCTCACCAAGCCCCCCGATGGTTTGGACCCTCACAAGCTGCCTTCTCCAGAGGCAAGGACACGATAATCTTTATTAGCAACACTACATTATAATAAAATGAAAAGTGTCCTTGTAAGAGACAAATAATATAACCTCTTAAGCCCGAGGGTCCCCCCAGTGGACCCCTCCCACCGTTTTTTTATGAGACTAGGTCTCAGGGCTTCTTAACATTTATGAAACTATTAATGTTCCATACTCTTTTAACGATAAGAAACTCAGCTAACTGACAATATGAACCATTTTTAGCTAAAAGAAACACAAGAGTAATACCAAGCCTTTGAATTAGCATGGAGCGAAAAAATGCTAACTAATGCTAACGGACCTTTGCACAGCACTCACGGTAGCAATGCCCTTATTACTTATCGTCACTGCACAAACAAGATATCCGATTTAAAGCTGAGACTCCACAGATTCCACACATTTAATGTCATCACTGTACGACCCCGAATTCGAGAGCTATCAGCCAGAAAAGAGAAAGTAAACAACATCCGGTTTCAAAAATATTACAATAATTACGTCTTACCTTTTTTGATATGTGATCAAAAGTTGTGTTCAACGGAATAAAAACGCCGCTCAAGGTTAATCCAATGTCTTTGTGTCACGTAGACATTTTTACTGATAATCCACCATCATATTTATGGCAATAAATATAAAGTATAAATATAAAGTTTTGCCGTCCAGGCTTGTACTTTCAGATATGCTTCGTTTGCTTCTCTATTACGTCCGCAATGGTAATGTTTACGTGGATTTGGGAACTGCCCATCAATTCTATTGGATGTAATGGTTAAGAAAAAGGTGTAAATCACCCAAATCGACCAATGGGTATATGGTCCTTCGTAAAGTATGAAGAATGCCAGCCGGCGCAAGCACTTTACGCAGCAGACTTTACTTATTGTTTACTACGTAAGGAAGCAGGAATTGCAGGACCCAAAGTGCACGGAGCACAGAGCGGACAGCAGATAACGGAATTGCAGCTTTATTGCTTATAGATTATCAGAACATTTCAAAGGGGACACAGCCACATTGGATATTAACCTATGGATTAACTACATCATCGTTGTTATCGTTTTAATGCCATTGAAGACCAGTTTAGACCAGACAAAGACGAAGGTAAGCCATGTTAGCATTGTGGGCTACCTAGCGCCACTTGTTTTGATGTACGTTTTTGTTGATAACGTCGCGAGTTTGTATCTTTCAGTGTTGAGGTGGGCACCGTTAGATTCTGTGTGATTACGATCATAAACGATGTGTTGGATGTGCAGCTAGGATAAGTAATAAGGGAGCTAGGAGTGATTTTCGGTGCAGTAATAGGTTAGCATTTTTCGCTCGGGGCTAATCCAGAGGCTCACTGTTAGCATTGTGGGGCCTAAGAGGATAACAAGTATGTTTTTTTTATTTTTGTTTTTTTTCACAACAGTTGTATTTGGATGGAATGAATACCTATAGTGATAATTCAAAGTAATGAAATAATTTTTACAGTGAAAAAGGTCAAATGGAACGGATGGTTCCCAAATTACCCAGAGGTGAGTCCGCCTGGACTTTATTTTTCTAAACCTCTCTAAAAAGGTCATATTTCACTTGTTTTGCATCAATCTTGATACAGGGTACTTATTATATGTTATAGTTTGGATTCCTGAAGCTTTTAGTCTACTAACCCATCATTCAAGGGTGGTTTTCACTATAAGTAATGTTTTTTTTTTAGGCGGACGTTAGAATTTACATGTTTTTACTATATTCCATCTGAATTTCCTCTAAAATAAAAACATCTATATTGATTCTGACCAGCGTTTCCGCCAGGGGGGTGTTTTGCCGTCATTTGACGCACTTATTCAGCTCGGGACGCCCTGAACTCGAGCTGAGGGCGTCCAAAAATATTAATAATTCGAGAGAAGATCGAGAGTTTTTATCGAGTGAAATAACGAAAGGACAAGGACATCCCTCTGTTGGAGGGGTAAAGGAGTCTGGTGGGATTCTTTTCGGAGTATTGAAGATCGTTTCCCCGACATCGGCGGTGCCTGCTACAGGACAACACGGAACGTGCGCGATTTGGACGCGATGAGCCGTACAAGTGGAGCACGCGCGTGAGCTGCGAGCACCAGAGCCTCGCAGCGGCGAAACTGAGGCTCCATGGTAAACTGTGGTAACATGAAAAGCCGTTTGGGAGCCGAAACAGCTGGCGCTTTAAGAGAGTCGAGCCAAATGATCCGGCTCACTAACGTAAAAAGAGAGTATAAGGGCCTGCCCAAGTCAAAACTGAAGCACCCCCCCCCCCCTCTCCGGGTGGACGCCCCCTCAGCCCTGGTCTGGCGGAAACACTGATTCTGACACTTCTACATCCAACTCACAGATGTAACCTTTCTTTGAGAGAAAAGATTATTAATTTACAGGGGTAAATGAAAATGTGTGTTGCGTTCCGATAATCCAAAAATCAGCTCCTAAATTCTAACCCTATCTCCTATTCCTTGACCTCTGAGTGAAACGTCAAGGGGTTAAGGGATAGTGGATAGGAGAATTCAAAATGACTTAGGAGAAGAGACTGCGGTACTTTAGAGAATCCGAATGCACTTTCACTATCCGACGTGTTTATGATGCGCCAGCGGACGTCATGAATGTGCGTCTGCTGCTGTGGGGAAACTACAGTTTTCTATAGCGGACTACAACATGGATATATAATAAGAAGGAGGGAAGTTGTAAACTCATCTAGAGACTCTGCACCGTGCTCTGATGCTGTTATGTTATGCTTTATGAACGTGGACAACAGAGAAACATATTCTTCATGACCAAAGTTGGAATTGAAATAAAAAAAGGAAAGTGAAACTTATGCTCGTCACCCTATCCCTCCGGTCCACATTAATACAAATGATCCCAATACGTATGATTGTATGAACTATGAAAATATCTTAAAATCGATACAAATGTATTTATTATAAACGTTAGTCCTTAACATCTATCACTGTGTATATCACCATTCAAACATCTTTTAAAAGTTGAACACACTCCACACAGCTCAGTAAAGACTGTGAAATGTTGACTTTATTTGATCATTTCAGTACAAACTAACGTTCATATTTCTCTTTTTGATTATAATACTGATGAACGTTCAGAACAAAGCACTTTGGCATCTTACCACATACGTTTTAAAATGCACCGTAACGTTCATGATATCATTTCTCGTTCATAATCGGTTGTTTCCGTGAACGGCCGACTGTTGAGTGACGGCAAATGCTGCGACTGCAATGCATTGTGGGGCAGTATTTTCTCCTCTCCTTTCGTCAAAGGAGGTCCAGTGGTTCCTAAGCTAAAGGAGGTTATAAAGGAAGTTTGAAACCTCCTTTCCTTTCATTTAGAGAATTGGAACGGCACTTAACATGGCTGGCACTGACGTACTTCCGGGTCATTTCCCTTTGTTAGGAAGGTTCCTCAGCTAAATGGACTATTGGAACGCAACCATAGTCTTTGCTGTGTTAGTGGCATATTCGAGCCTGAAACCTGAAAAACAGGCTCAGGGCTTAAGAGGATAAGTACATGTACTGGACACTGGAAGGTTTTTAGCTGCTAAAAATAGTCAGATTAAAATACCATGAAATTATTCAATGATTTCTCCGTAAGGTATTTAGCGTGTTGCTGATGTTGTGTTCAGTTTGTGAGTCTCTGTGTGTGTCATCATAGCACAGTGTGGACATGTAGAATTTCAAAAATAAAACAGGAAACCCTAAGACACAAAATCAGGACAATTACAAGTTCAAAAAGTTGTCAATGTATATTGTTTGTAATGTGTTGGTTGTGTGTGCAGGATCTTAAGGGTAAAATCCTGGTGAAGGGGAAGAAGGAGCAGGTGGTGGGGGGGTGCTCGTCCAGCTCCTCAGACCTCTGCAGCTCAGATGAAGAGGCCAAACCCAGCAGCAAGAAGGAGGAGAAGAAGGTACGTCTCCAACAGACCAGCACCCAGCTGCAGTGCTCTCACCATGTTATACTGATGTGATGAGTGTGTGTGTGTGTCCTCTCAGCCAGCAGTGTGTAAGCTGAGTCCTGAGCTGTCCGACCTGGTGGTGTACACCCACAGTGTTCCCTTCAGGAGCTTCGAGCAGGCCGCCAGATGCCCAGCCACCGACATGTCCTCCTTCTCTGAGAGTGAAGCGCTGCGGCACGCAAAGGACTCAGGTATCATGTGAATTCTCTTAATGAGTAGATGGAAAGGGAAGTCGTTTTCTTGCTGCCCATTTAAAGGTCCCATGTCATGCTTTTCTGGTTATTACCCTTCCCCTTGTGTGTTATGAAGGTTTTTATTCATGTAAACGGTCTGCAGAGTCAAAAACCCTCAAAGTACACCCTGTAGCGAGTAAAACTCTAACACAGAAAAGACCTGTCTATGCTGCCCCAAAACGCCTCGTTGGACATTTCTCTTTTTCCATTTGTTTATTCCCGGAACCGCATGACGTCGTGCGGTTCCCCGAACCAAAATGGACCAATCCGCGGAGCTCCTCACACACCAGAACCCCTCGGCATCACTATCAAATGCAGTGGGGGGACCTTTAGCGTACATTTTCAACTAACAGGGAGTCCCATTGACTTGAGCTCCCTGGTTGGTAATAGACGAGTTGGGATCGCGGAGAAGTGCGCTCCGCAGACCCATGCTCACAGCGTTATAAACCTTTTTCTTACTCAATATCAAGCCACACTTACTGTTTTTACTTCGGCTGTGAGTGTTTGTGTGTGCTCAGGATGAGTTTTGCGCTGTCTCGCTGTATCGCCGACCCGGAAACCAGACCAGTAAGCCAGCTCACTGAGCAGCGAACCTTGCAACGTCCCGACCAATCAGAGCACACTGGGCTCACAGGGAGGGGGGGGGCAGGGGCTCCAACAAGCCTTTAGGACAGAGAGTCAATACCAGTGAATACACATACTTTACAGAGATGCTGTATGAGAAACCAATAGGAGTTTGGAAAATTGCACAATATAAATCTATTTTAGTATACCTCAACAATGGAATTATGATCAGTAGAAATGGCCATGACATGGGACCTTTAACACTAATATCACATTAAATCTGGCGGTGTAAAGTAACTAAATATATTTACTCAGAGAGCAATCTTTCAGACCTCTTATCCACTCCTTCATTTCCTTTGGTATGTGCCCAGGCAGATGCGCTCTCACATCACACAGAGATCACTTAGTTTGTTTGTTTGTTTGTTGTTTTATTTTCCTTTTCTCTTTCAAAATACTTTATTAACGTTTCTCCTCTTTTACAGACAGAATTATATATTCACTTCCCATTACCAATATTCTCTATATTTTTTACACACAATTAAACCATTTAAAAAACTCATCGTTTTGGCAACTATTTACTGTACTTAAGTACCATTTAGAGATACTTGTACTTTACTTGATGATTTTCATTTTTTGCTACTTTGTACTTTTACCCCATTACATTTATTTAATAGCTTTAGTTACTTTACAGATTTGGATTAATGATTTGAAATATAATCAACTCTTAAATCAGACTTTAGTTCCACATGGAGTCAATTAAAAGCTATTAGTAAAAGCTACCCTGCAGTATACAAAGTCATTAAAACTAGCTGCACCTTTACCAGCTTTGATAACACTTTAATGATCAATAATTATAAAACATATATTATTCTGAAATGGACCAATCTGCAAAATCACTACTTTTACTTTTGGTACTTTAACTATATTTTAATGATAATACTTTTTGTACTTTTACTTGTAACTAGGGATGGTTATCGTTAGGATTTTATCGATACCGATACTGCTTATCGATACCGGTATTTTTCTATACTCTTATCGATACTTTTCAATAATTTGGTGCTCAAAATTATAGACATGATTACAAGATGTGAAGATTAAACAACAGTCATTTTATTTTAATTTATATTTATTTATTATTTAATGTAACTTTTTCAATGTCATACCAAGCAGGTATGACATTGAAAAAGTGTGTTTGACAGTGTGTCTCTGGAAGGGGGGCAGTTATTAGGGGCAGTTCATAAATCCATGTAAACATAACCATTGGTCAGTTAAAATGAGACGCTGCGTACGCACCTCCTAAACCGGAAGCTCCGGTCGGCTAACCATTATAATTACAAAGTTACAGAGACATTGGATTAATAGGGTGGCCCTGAAGTGCAAGTCAAAACAACATTTCACAAAACACTAGAGCATTTCACAAAACACCACAGCATTTCACAAAACACTTCAACATTTCACAAAACGCTACAGCATTTCAGTAAACGCTTCAACATTTCACAAAACACTACAGCATTTCAGAAAACACCACAGCATTTCAGAAAACGCTACAGCATTTCAAAAAACACCACAGCATTTCACAAAACACTTCAACATTTCAGAAAACACTACAGCATTTCATGAAACACCACAGCATTTCACAAAACACTTCAACATTTCAACTTTTACGGAAAGGGTATTCCTTTAGGGAAACACTTCTTGTTTGTGATTGGACAGAGCGAGCCAGAGAAGCGCTGCTGTGATTGGTTGTTTTTGCTGCCAGTCAAGAAATGACGCTTCGTGATTGGTCAGCACCCGACAGCGCAACATGTCCCAAAACATCAGCCGTTAGCTGTTAGCACACAGAGCTCACAGCTAATCATATCTGTTCAGAAACTGGACAAAAGTTAAACATGTACAAAACACAGACTTTCGTGGCGAATACAGTCGCTGCTTTATTTCTGTCTGTATGACGTTATTGTGAGTTTGAACGGAGCAGCTACAGGTTAATTTAGCCTGATTGATCCGATATCCATTCAGAAAACACGCATTTTAAAAGGTTTTTCAACTGCCGTCTTGTCTGCACACTTGTCAAAGCATTCATTCATGGTTTTTACTAATCGGTATCAGTATGTTGTTACTTCGGCATCATTTTGAAACGTGTATTATAATTAAATCACGGTAAAATATGTTAATTTTTTTGTAGTTGGTATCTATCATAGTATTTGCATGGATATAAGCTCCACCCCCTCTCCAGCGCGTCTTGTTTGAATGACGTCCAATCAGCTACCGGTACTGACTAAGTACCGGTTCTCGATACCCATCCCTACTTGTAACAGAGTACTCCTGCTCTGTGGTAGTTCTACTTTTACTTAAGTACAAGATGTGAGTACTTCTCCCACCTCTGCATGTAATACTAATATTTGGCAGTTACCTACATTTACCTAAATGTGCCTTTCTTTAGTTTATAATTGGACTAATTTGTGCTCTCTTGTCCTCCAGGGATGTACTTTGTGCGTCATAACAGCCACCAGCTCAGCAGGATTTACCCATCAGGCCAGCGCCTCCAGTCCTCCAACTACAACCCTCAGGAGATGTGGAACGCAGGCTGTCAAATTGGTGAGAGCTGATTTAGTGTCCCAGGAGAAACGAGTCACACAATCTTAGTTCCTACTTTCCTCTCGAATGATTCAAAGCTTTATCGTCCTATGCACAGTAGCTACAGTGTACTTCTTGATATTGAAATCTAAAGTCCTCGGCTCCTACAACAATGCCATACAAATATATAAACAGGGTTGGGAGGGTTCATTGAAAAATGTAATCCGTTAAAATAACTAGTGACGTGTAAAAAAAAAATCTAACTATATATGTTGATAAGATAAGACCTAAGAGGTTTTTTACTTACGTGTATGTAACAATGTAACCTTAGAAAAGAAGAAAACCAAGATATTTCAAAAATAAAAATGTTGTAACAGTAATAGTTTATAAATGCTGTTTAAGCTTTATAAATGAATCTAAAGCATAGACATATTTTTGTTTAATAAATCAGGTGTCCACTACTGCATTAAAAAAATAAATGTATTTAAAAAGAGGAATTAAAGTATCCTGAATATAAACCATAAAGAAAATTCCTCCAACAATTTATCTATTCAAAAATTGGATACAAACTTTTTTTTGTATCCTGATGATGTAATCCATTACTCCCAAAACCTGTATATATAAATATAAGACAAGTAAAATAGTGAAAGAGACTGTTGCAGGTGACCTCAGTCTGATGGTGTGCCGCTAACACATCTGTGTGTGTTCTCCAGTTGCTTTGAATTTTCAGACCCCAGGTGAGCAGATGGACCTGAATCGGGGCCGCTTCCTGCAGAACAGTCAGTGTGGGTACATGTTGAAGCCCCCCTTCATGTGCCAGCCGGACACCAAATTCAACCCGGAGAACGTTGGGGGGGGTCCAGGCCACAGACCTGTGCTGCTCACTTTCCGGGTAGGGCTGCCAAACTGTCATTCTGTTCTGGACAGATAATGATTCTGTCTAGCATAAAACCACAATTCTTTTTATAAAATGTCCACAAGGCATAATAAAGGTTTTACGCTACAACTTAAAGAAGTGGATGAAAAGTGACAATGTAAAGCAAAGTATAAGCATTTACAAATGAGACAATAGTTTGCACTGATACAAAACACACGATAGAAAAACAAAGCAATGATACAACTGCTGTGATCCCCCGGCATTCACTGCCAGTAAGCCTCATACACACAAATATTCACCGTTAATGTGATTAAATGCAATGCACTGTATAAACATGATTTTTAACATGAGCCATGGAGGGAATAAGAGTGTAGTTGCATTAGTGTTTGAACTGTTGCCAGATAAGCTTTTCTAGCTCTCATAATAATGATTCTCTAATGAAATGATGCTCTGTTTTTATTGTTTTTCAGGTCATCTCGGCTCAGCAGCTGCCTAAACCAGACTGGGACAAACACACCTCCATCGTGGACCCTCATGTGTGGGTGGAGGTTCATGGTGTTCCCATCGACATCAACAAGAAGAAAACGCCTCATGTGGACAACAATGGTAAATGCCTACTCTATTGACCCAATAACTTTTGACCAATTAAAGGCAGTAGCAACCTTTTTGGTAGAATAGATCATACATGTAATGCATAGTCAATGCTTATGCTAATTATAGATCTTGAAAGCTACAACATTGATAGTTGTTTTATGTAACAAAAACACTTTTATTTAAAGTGGACCTATCATGCTATATTTTAATAATATATTGTGGGGCCATACCTATATAAAACATGTCTGTGAAGTTTTTTTTTCAAAATACCAAACAGATCATGCATTTTAGCCATGCCTCATTTCGCTCTATTTGCTGTATTCCAGCCCTGTTTTTGCAAGGGCTGATTCTGTGGCAAATGAGCTGCAGCTGATCACGCCCCCCTGCAAAGGAGGGGGGCGAGGCATGAGCGTTATGTTACCATGCTGTTACCATGCCACGGCAACCTCTCATTCCCCTGAAAGGTGGAGAGTTGCCCATATAGGCGGAGCTCCTTGTTTCTGACGTCAGAGTTATTTCAAATCAGTCTGTTTCAGATGCGTTGCAGCCCCGTTTTTAGAGATTTGGGTATGGAGGAAAAGAGAGATGGTTGTGTTTTCTGACACTTGTTGAGTTCCCTGACGAACCGGGGACACATATTCATGTATAAAAGACGTACAAAAGTGCATTTTGCATGATAGGTCCCCTTTAATTGATAGTGTAAAATAACATCCAGTTTGGAATGGAAATTGATTATTTAAATCAGGGATGGGCAACTTTGATGGTGGTGGGGGCCACATCATTGATGTACTGGCCACCAGGGTGGTGCGGATTCACTTGGAACACACACACACAAAAGATCCATGTGTTGTATGTTATTATTAACAAATATGCAAAGTCTGACATCTTCATTGACATTTTACAATCAAAGGGAACATCCCCAAAAAATGGGAACATCCTTTAATAAGCTCACTAAACAAATATCAGTTCACAGAAATGTTATTTCATTTTGACAAGTGGCATGTTTGTATTGAACAGGTTATTAAACAGTGGAATACAACTATTTTAAACTATTGGAAAGCACGGAAAATGTGTGTGTATTGATATTAACCATTAAGATGACATAAACATGAAGTCATGAACACTAACCCAGATATTAGTTCAATCAGGAGAGACGTGATGTATGAAATACATGTTTATTATCGGGACACAAGATATGCGGAATAATGATTGACGTATTACAACAAGTAACTGTAATGATGTTTTGGCGATTAGGCCCTGGGTTTGCAGGATGATCATTCAGGAGGGAAAGAACCGCTCTGATGAACCCGCCCGGGGTCTAGACACTGGTGGTGGTGATAGTAGTTCGGTCCGATCTGAAGGGAGAAGGTTTTTAGCTTGGCCCTGTATTAGGAGACAGGAGGCAAAGGGGTGGAGGAGGGTTGTGCGTTGACACCTGAAATGACAACTGACAGGGAGGGGAGAGCAGATTTAAAGGGGTTAGCAGGTGCGATGATTGCTAGCCGGGGCGTGAGGCCCCTGATCGCTTATTGAGATAACGTGTGACACCAGATGATATTGTCTTCCTGATTGAACTTGCGCTAAGCTACATTTAAATCAGGAAAGACGTGATGTATGAAATACATGTTTATTACCGGGACACATGATATGCGGAATAGTGATTGACGTATTACAACAAGTAACTGTAATGATGTTTTGGCAGTTAGGCCCCGGGTTTGCAGGATGATCATTCAGGAGGGAAAGAACCGCTCTGATGAACCCCCAAAATAAGTGAAGTATGAAGTACTGAGCTGTGAGCAATTCTTACCTTGCGGCTGGCTGCGGAGATCTATGGATGAAATGAGAGATTAACATGGGGACGTGATGAGGCACCGGAATCGCTTCCGGGCTGCGGGGTTAGACATGCGTACCCACTGGCCGCAACCTGCATTCGTAGGGTTAAACCTACAGCAGACCCATGTCCGCAACCTGCATTTGCAGGGTTAAACCTAACACAGACCCATGTCCGCAACCTGCATTTGCAGGGTTAAGCCTAACACAGACCGTCTGGCCGCAACATGCACTTGCAGGGTTAAACATAACGCGACCCACTGGCCCCAACCTGCACCCGCAGGGTTACACCTAACGCAGACCCCTGTCTGCAACCTGCATTCGCAGGGTTAAACATAACGCAGACCCTCTGGCCGCAACCTGCACTCGCAGGGTTAAACATAACGCAGACCTGGAGGTCACAACCTGACGTGTAGGGTTAAACATGAACACGGACCCGGAGGTCACAACCTAACGTGCTGGGTTAAACATGAACACGGACCCTGAGGTCACAACCTGGCGTGCAGGGTTAAACATGACGCAGACCCGGAGGTCACCTGACGTGCAGGGTTAAACATGACGCTGACCCGGAGGTCGCGACCTGACATGCAGGGTTAAACATGAACACAGTGATACGTATACAGGCTGACGTGCTATGAAACCACCGCCACCAGTTATAGGCATAATCCCCATTTTAGTGTTGGAGAGACCTTGGATAACCAGCACGCGAAAACTGTGGGATATGAAGGCGGAGGAGGACCACCGTCCGAGTTGCAGGGATGATGGGGAATTGCCTTGATTGGCAGCAGAGGTGGCTGCACCTATCTGAACAAAAGCCCTGATATGCTATTAAGACTGTTACGTCCCCACTAAGGTCTAGGGGACCTGGAGACAATAACATACAACCAATAAAAATGAGGGAGTCAGTGTAACAGTTGACAAAAGGTTTATTTTGTGTAAACCCAGAATCGAACAGACATATAATTGAAACACTCTGTTGGAGAGGAGGAGGAGGAGTCAAAGGATTGTGCCAAACAAAAGAAACAAGCATAACAAAACCAGGCCTATCTCTACATCTATCCTTTGAAACCAAAGCTCAAACAAAAAAAACCTCACTAACTAAACTACACATAATTTGACAAAACAATATACAGGGGTGGCAACAATCCGCTAACCTAGTGTGTCCGAACATTAGTTAGCTACGTGGTGAGAAATGTACAGGGTACCCCAGACTTACCTAACTCCTCCACCTCTCAACACACACACTTTCAAAAAGGTCAGACAATACAAAGATCATGAGTTGCTAAACACTGCAGGCTCCTTCATCAGCAACAGGCCCAGAGTGAGAGAGAGAGAGAAGACTTCCTGGGTGCCTCCTTTATGGTCGGCCCTGGCTGCTGATAGGCCAGCTGAGGGTGAGGGGATCCAATCAGCCATCAGATTCAGGTGCACAGGCAGATTCCGATCAGCAGCTGATTAGCTGTGCAGAAGACAGGGAGAAGAGAGAAACACAGGAGGGAAAGAAAACCCCACAAGTACAGCCTGCCTGGCACGTAACACCCCCACACATATAAATCCAAACCGTATGTTTGGACCCGACAATATACATTTTCTATGTTATTGGGAAGATGAGACAAGTAATTGGGCAAATCAGCCAATACCTCAGTATTGCTTAGTCTTGCCCCCTGTGGTGTTGCACTGCGCATCACCAACTCATCCTCATGCTCATGCTCATTTGAGCTCACCTTTGAAACTGAAGCCATAGGAGAGACGGTTGTCTCCACCTGGTGAGCTTTAGAAGAATCACTTTGGTCATCCCTGGTGCAGTACTTCTTCATCATGTTGATATGACACACTCTGGTAGGATGTCTGCGGTCAGGTGTTTGAATGACGTAGTTTGTTTCACAGAGCTTCTTATCTACAACATAAGGACCAGAACATTTAGTAGACAGAGCAGAACCAGGTACAGGCAATAGAACCAACACCTTGTCACCTGGCTGAAACAAGCGTGCTACGGCCTTCTGGTCGTAGCGTTTCTTCATTTCCCCCTGGGTAGAGGTCAGAGCTTCCCTAGCCAAGGAGCAAGCACGATGTAGACGTTCCTTAAGTTTGGCGACATACTCTGGGATACTGCAAACTTTTTTCATTGGCATGATCAAATGCTCTTTAAGAACTTTTAAAGGACCTCGGACTTCATGTCCAAACACTAGCTCAGCAGGACTAAAACCTTGAGACTCCTGAACAGCTTCACGGGCGGCAAATAACACTAAAGGAACACCGTCATCCCAATCTTTATGAGACTTGTGGCAATGTTTTCTTAACATGCACTTCATAGTCTGGTGAAACCTCTCTAATGCCCCCTGACTTTCAGGATGATATGGGCTGGATGTCACATGCTTGATCCCTAAGGTGTCAAGTACCCGGGCAAACACTTTAGACATGAAGTTGGTACCTTGGTCTGTTTGAACTACCTTTGGTAGACCAAACGTGGAGAAAAACTTCAGAAGTGCCTTGGTGATGACCGGGGCAGTGATTTTCTGTAGTGGGATGGCTTCTGGGAACCTAGTGGAGGCACACATGACAGTTAAGAGAAACTGGTTTCCAGTTTTAGTTTTTGGCAAGGGTCCCACAAAATCCACAATCACCCTTTCAAATGGCTCTCCCATTACTGGAATGGGAATGAGAGGAGCAGGGTGTATCACCTGATTTGGTTTACCAGCAACTTGGCACACATGACATGTTCGACAATAAAGAACTACGTCAGACTTAAGTCCTGGCCAAAATAAGTGTTTTAAAACTCTTTCATACGTTTTTGTTACCCCCATGTGACCTGACCACGGATGATCATGAGCCAAGAACATCACCTGAGAACGATAGGCTGTTGGCACGACAACCTGATAAATTGCAAAGGAGTCTGACTCCTCACAGGCATCACTAATCCAGCGACGCATCAATAGTCCATCTTCCATAATATAGGCAATCTTCTTTGACTTGGCCTCTTTCTGACTGATAACAGAAGAGAGACATTTAGAAAGTGTTTCATCACTTAACTGGGCTGCCATGAATTCTTCCCGAGTGGCAGGCAGTTGTACAAGCACTGAGCTGTTACTGGGTGATACAGCATCAGCAGACCGGGCCTCCTCTGGCAGTCGGTCCGTCGCAGTCATGTCTTTAAGAAACTGCCCTGTAGCAAGAAAAGAATCAGACAAGTCCTCTCCATATTTCTTTGACTGGGCCCATGTAACAAGACAAGCAGGAAAGATTTCGGGAGGTACTTCAGCTGATTTATCTGCGTCTAAACTTAGATCAGGAGAATCAATGACCTCAGGTACTGGCTTGACTTTGCCTCCAGCCAAGTCCTTACTGAGGATGAAATCAACACCTTTGATGGGCAAGGGAGGGAGGACAGCTACTTTAAAGAATCCTTTGACAAGGGACGAGTGAAAATAACCATTGTGCAAAGGAGCCGCAACTAGTGTCATGCCTACCCCTTGAACAACAGCACTTGATCCACATGATGACCTGGAGGTTAAAGGTAAGATGCCTTCCCCAATAATAGACTGAGAACCTCCGGTGTCCCTAAGTACCTGTACTGGCAGCTGGTCTTTAGGATCCCCTGTTAAAGAAACAAAGCCCTTTGAAATAAAGGGTTTGAAGCAGGGATCAGGTACATCATCTTCCTGGGACATTTATATGTCTGATAGGGAAACTCCTTTAATGAGTCCCATGCCTTTTGGCGTTTGAAAGCATTGCGAAAATTGTTGTTTACGCTTTAAGAAATGACACCCTGAAATAAGGTGTCCTGTTTTATGGCAGTAGTTACACTCACGGGGCCCCCGTGGAGGTGATGGTGGCCCCTAGACCTTTCAAAAGTTGTTGGGCCAAGATCAGTCCTTCCGGTTTGCGACTCTGTAGCTTTATCTGGGCGCAAGGGTGAAGAAAACACAGTCTTGTGGGTGAGCATAAATTCATCCGCTAAAACAGCTGCCTTAGCCAGTGAAGTGACCTTCTGTTCATTTAAGAATATCACCATCCTTTCAGGCAAATAATTCTTAAAATCTTCCAAGAGAAGTAACTAACGAAGACTCTCAAAATGATCCTTCACTTCATTAGCCGCACCCCATTTATCAAAGAGAATGCCCTTCTCTCGCGCGAACTCAAAAAATGTCTGATTAGCAGATTTTTTATGGTGTCTGAACTTTTGTCTGTAGGCCTCCGGCACAAGCTCATAAGCACGCAAGATCAACTCTTTAAGCACTTCGTACTGCAAGCTTTCTTCCAAAGAACGTGAAGATACCACTTCCTGAGCTTTACCTACTAATTTGCACTGTAGTAGGATTGGCCACATGTCTTTAGGCCAGACTAGTGCGGTAGCAATCCTCTCAAAAGCACAAAAATATGAGTCAACTTCTGACTCTCTAAAAGTTGGCACCAAAGCAATATTTTTACTAATACCAAAACTTTTTGTATGAGAGACTGTATGCGAAGGTATTGACCTCTCAAATGTCTGCTCTGAAGAGATTCTCAGGGCATCAACTTCAAGCCGCTTTAACGTGATTTCTTTCTCAGCTTCTTTCTCTAACTTGCGAATCTGCAGTTTGTATTCATATTCAGCTCTACACACCATTTCCTTCTCCTGGAACTCCAGCTGAAGACGGGCAAGACGAACCTTCAGTTTGGCATCACTACTTGCACCAACGCTACCCGGAGAGAAAGCCTCAAACCTAGGAAGCGTTGCAGGAGGAGCCTCAGGATTTACCTTGTCAATTCTAGGTGTAGCTAATACAGCCAGACTCTTCTGTTCTATAAAGGAAGCACCAACAACACGTTCCCTATCATCATCATCAATAGATACATCAGCCCTAGGCTGAGAAGACATGCTTGGGATTACAAGAATCTTTAACTCCTCTAGTTTTTGCATGATTTTCTCTCTTATCTCTTTTTTTACTTTATACTTGTCTACTGAAATGTTAAAGTGAGCTGCAATACATAACATGTCATCTTTGCGACAGGAATACAACTTATCAGCACTTGGACTTTCAATAAAGTCCTGTAAGTCAAAACCCATTTTTCAGCCAATGTACAACACCTACAATGACTTCTCAATTATTGGTTGTTGTTTTTTTTAGCTCAGGAAAATAGATATCCCGGACGAGCCCCCATTTGTTACGTCCCCACTAAGGTCTAGGGGACCTGGAGACAATAACATACAACCAATAAAAATGAGGGAGTCAGTGTAACAGTTGACAAAAGGTTTATTTTGTGTAAACCCAGAATCGAACAGACATATAATTGAAACACTCTGTTGGTGAGGAGGAGGAGGAGTCAAAGGATTGTGCCAAACAAAAGAAACAAGCATAACAAAACCAGGCCTATCTCTACATCTATCCTTTGAAACCAAAACTCAAACAAAAAAAACCTCACAAACTAAACTACATACAAAGAATTTGACAAAACAATATACAGGGGTGGCAACAATCCGCTAACCTAGTGTGTCTGAACATTAGTTAGCTACGTGGTGAGAAATGTACAGGGTACCCCAGACTTACCTAACTCCTCCACCTCTCAACACACACACTTTCAAAAAGGTCAGACAATACAACGATCATGAGTTGCTAAACACTGCAGGCTCCTTCATCAGCATCAGGCCCAGAGTGAGAGAGAGAGAAGACTTCCTGGGTGCCTCCTTTATGGTCGGCCCTGGCTGCTGATAGGCCAGCTGAGGGTGAGGGGATCCAATCAGCCATCAGATTCAGGTGCACAGGCAGATTCCGATCAGCTGCTGATTAGCTGTGCAGAAGACAGGGAGAAGAGAGAAACACAGGAGGGAAAGAAAACCCCACAAGTACAGCCTGCCTGGCACGTAACAAAGACACTACCACCAGTATATGCATATTTACCATAGGTAAACTGAAGAGATCTTGGATTGGCAGCACAAGCCGATGTCCGGCGAAGAGGGAGATGTAGACAAGTAATGCACAAGCTGTTAGCTGGAGTACAGTGATGCATGAATATCATAACTGGATTAGAGCCAAGTGAGCATGAACCCTAGAAATGAATGAAGTGCAGGATGCATGCAGAAAAACATACACTTAGTTAAATACTGAGACATGACCCGTGATATAGTCTAGCATAATTAGCAGTTAAGTGCGCCAGAATGAGTCATAGATGCTGATAAGCTGATTGAGTGATTAAGACCGTCTTCTATCATCTGAGAAGAGGATGATGGAGGGACGCTAGTGTTAGATCCAGCGAGTGTGATAATAAATGTGTAAGCATTAGTGGAAATCTGAGCGTGCCGCTATGGCGGATGATCTCATGCAGATATTCCCCCCAAAACGGAGGATGTGCAGTGCACGTCCTTAGAGTCGGGGGAAACGCGGTCGTCGTGAGGCCAGTGGATGCCACGTCCAGGAAACGGGAGATGATGGCGTGCAGAAGATTATCCGCATGCAAAGTACGGTTGCCCGGTGAGGAAGAGCAACTGTCGTTGAAGATGTTTGCTGTATACGCCTTGACGTTTATGTGGATGAACGCAGTTTGGTTAGAGGAACATTAATACCATAAGCTTGATGTGATGCCTAGGCACTCCGGGTGTGTGACTGGGCCTATAGTTCCTCATGATTAGGAACGCTGTGCTCCTGGAGGAGTCTCTTCTTCTTTCTTCTTCTCTTTTCCCAGTTGAGCGGAGTTATAGGTCAGTAATGTTGTATTGAACACTAGATGGCGTAAAGCAACGCATGAGGGGGTCTCCCTGGGCAGTGGGTGATTTGAACTGGGAAGAGACAACTATTAATATTATTTACCCGAATAGCCGGTGCACGCGTAGTTTCTCCTTACTTGACTCCCGCTTAAGGCTGAAAGAGTTCCACTGAACAGATGATGGGAACTTTAAAGCGCGTCGTTAATATCTGCTTTGAAGAGCCAGCCTTGGCCTGCACACTATTAAGATTACATTATCTCCGTGCGTAGAAAGGGGGAACATTGACCTTTGTCATCGAGATTGCCCTGAGCAATACCAGTCATGATAGTAGCCTACGCTAAAGCAAATAGAGTTGTAACGAGCAGTAGCGCTTGAACAAAGTGACTAGAACGCGACCGCACCTTGAAATACTTATACAAGTCGGGCAGCACAAAGAATCTGTTATTGTGTAGGAAACGGTTTTATGCCGCAATGATAGACTGATTATCTCGGTTGCTAAGCAACATCGCCTGTAGGATGCCAGATAACCTTATGACGGTGTTGTGATGCCGACGGCATAAATCCATACTGAAACACGTCACTAAGAGATGGGAAATAATTATCGGCTGCTTATGTGACAGTCGGACAGTGAGTGCTTAACGGCGACCGCTGGCGTGTGAGTTAACAATGAAATAAGCTCCGGCGCACGCGCGCCGCAGCGGCGTAATGCCGCTGAAACACATGATAACCGATGCATCACGGCGTTCTAGAAAAATATAGTTTGAAGAAGTAGTTCTGATTGAATCTGGCTTTGTAGGATTAAAAACTACCCGACGCAATCCTCTATTGATGTTTGTTTGACAGCGGTATTAGGAGAGAAACGGCGATGTAAACAGTTACGTCATGACGCGATATTCCACCTTTGAACCTAATTCACCTCTGTAATGTGTAAGGATTTAGTGGATCAGAGACTGTGAACGGATTTGGACAGTGCTGCCGAGGAGATGTTGTTGTCGCAGATCCAGTCGTTGGTGCACCGAGAAACGGAATATTTCTTAGTGGAGAAGAAAAGAAAAAAATACGATCATTCAGTCAATATCATTAAATTAATATTGGGAGTCAATTCCTAAATTATTTAGTATCTGGTCGTGTCATAAACAGGATAATGTGCAGCGACTTGGTCATTGAGGAAAAATAAGCCCTACGAAACACCATTCATTTCAGGTAACACTGTGTTGAAGCTTGAAACTGCGTTAGTTACTGAGCATTGTAATGGGTAGCAATTAGCCGAACTGCATTAGTAATGTATTACATTATTCGTACGCAAAGTAATACGTTACTGAAACTCGATACTGTAACACGTTACACCCAACACTGCCTGGAACTCACCTTAACCCTGAACTAAAGGTAGCAATGCATAGTGTTGAACTTCCTGTCGGCTACCGTAGTCGAGGAAACGAGGGGGGGATGACTCTGTGTCGTCTCCCAGGGCAGAAGCAACACGCTTCGGGTTCAATAACCCATTTTATCGGAAAGATTGGAGAGAGGCGAGCTCTTCTTGGGAGGTCGTTGCATTTATTTAGCTTTTCTGTTTCGCAAGATAGATTCGCAAGATCACGGACCTTTCCTTTTTCTGCTGCCTCGTTTACTTCTAGAAAACATGTATCCCGCTCGCTCGCTCTGCACGCCTCACACCCCTCTCTTAAAGGGGTAGCGATCTCACTCTGCATGACCCGAATGTCATAACAATATAACGAAACATCTCGTGAATTTGTTGCAACTGCCTCTTGCCAGCGCTACCCTGACGCCTGTTTTAGAGGTGAGGCGCAGGAGGAAGTAGCTTCAATGGGATGTAGCTTAAGCCCTGCCTGCCTGCGGGAGGGGTTGTGGTTGAAGCCAGAAATGGGTAAAGCTTCGCATGCGAAGAGGACCCGTTCCGCATGAAGCCGGAAGCGCCGCATTTGAGCGGCCCTGATGCCAGTGATGCCCTCTCGAGAGACTGAAGGCGTGCGTCATTGTTTGCGTGAAGTAGCCCATTTCCATTAAGCCGGAGGAACTTCCTTGGAGCCCGATTTCCTTTTCTTTTTCCTCCCGCGTCCGGGTTTGCGGGGCGGGCGGCTGGAACCGCTAGCCGACTGGGGAACGCCGCCTGTAGCTTAATCCGAAAGACTGCGGAGCTGATGAATAATGCCTGGAGCTGGGACGAAGCCCTGCTACTGCTTTTGGTTGACACCTGAAATGACAACTGACAGGGAGGGGAGAGCAGATTTAAAGGGGTTAGCAGGTGCGATGATTGCTAGCCGGGGCGTGACGCCCCTGATCGCTTATTGAGATAACGTGTGACACCAGATGATATTGTCTTCCTGATTGAACTTGCGCTGAGCTACGTTTGTCTAACTTGAACCTAAAACCAGTCTCTGCATTCCCCTTATTCCACAATAAGGGGAATGTCAACACAGACACCTGTCAGCCCGCACTCTGCTGTTCCTTAGCGCCACTCCCCCTCCCTCCCGCTGAAATTATGAATGAAAAGCGTAGTAAGCATAGATAACACGGCAGGGTCCGTGAAAGTTTGTTTGCATCTGATTTCAAATAAACAAAGTCTTGGTTTTAAGAATATTAAACTTGTTTCGCCAAATTCAGATGATAAATACAACTTTTAAGCTTGTAAAGGCATAATTACAAGAGGCAACTTAACGTCACAGCAGGCATAACAACAGCCGGTGTTTCTTGTGAGGGTTTCCCCGGGAAACAAACACAATACACACAAATGCGTCACAGATTATTTTGCGGTATTTGAAATCATGTACGCAGCTCGTGACGTAACTAGGAGTCTAGTGGACGATATCAGTACTACAAGTAAAACACATTTTTTACATTTCTTATTTTTTTATTAATTACGTTGTTTATAAATTAATCTGAGGGCCGCAAAAAGAGGAGGTGTCGGCCGCATGCGGCCCGCGGGCCGCCATTTGCCCGTCCCTGATTTAAATGATCAATTTCCCTCTTTATCGTCACACACGGGTATGTATACAGCACTGCACACACTGTGATATTTATCCTCTGCATTTAGCTCATCCTAGTATCAGGAGCAGAGGGCAGCTTTTATACACAGCGCCTTGTGTATGGTACATTTTTTGAACATTTCTTGAGATGTCAATAAAGGGGAACTCTAACTTGGTGTACTCTGAAAAAACTGAAACGCTGACTTTAATTAAGTGTACTATGTCAACACATTTCGTATAACTGTATCTTGAAGTTTTTCGTTGTGGATAGGTCTCTCAGTAAGTGTGCCGGCTTGTTTCAGGTTTTAACCCCCGCTGGGACTGCACCTTCAACTTCACCGTCCACGCTCCTGACCTGGCTCTGGTCCGCTTCCTGGTGGAGGACCATGACTACACCTCCAGCAACGATTTCCTGGGACAATACACCCTGCCTTTCTCCAGTCTGCGTACAGGTGTGTGTGGGGGAGGGGAGTTTGATGGTACCAGTGCAGTATGAGTAATCACCTGCTCTCCTGACCAGTGGTGGGATGTAACATATAAAGTAACATATTTAATTACTTGTACTTTACTTGAGTGTTTTCTCATTTGGCCACTTTATACCTTTAATCTACTACATTTTGTTGCCAAATGTTTTACTTTTTACTCCACTACATTTATTTTACAGATTGAAAAATATATTGAAGGGCCATACCTTTTTAAAATGTCTGTGATCTTTTTTTCAAAATACCAAACAGATCACCCATTGTAGCCATGCCTCATGCTGCTCAAACCC